>NW_028277595.1:300000-400466 GCF_059751315.1 Micrasema longulum | reverse complement strand
TCTCGCGGCAAGAGAAAACAGTTTTTAAAATAAAATAAAAAATAAATAAAATAAATACGGCCGCGAGAGCGTTTGAAATTCCAGGCCTGCTCAATTCGTCAGGCGCATAGTGAAACGATAAACAAAGGTGACGCGTATGCGGAAGGAGGCGACATACTAAATAGACCTTACAGTAGACCGATGTAAACAGCCGGTGCTTTTTACTGTACTACTTGTTTTGCTTGTCAAAGTCATATTGTTGACTACCCTTCGTGCTGCTGCGGATATCCTAACCAATCTTCTGAACACATCCTGTGGTTTTGTCCCTTTCCCCTTCTCTATGATTACCGAATGGAGCTTCTCGCTACTATCCGTGGCCCTGTTATAGGTCCTGTCGGATATACACATCTGGTGGCTTCCAAAAAGAATTTCAAGTCTTTTAAAAAGTTTTGTAATCATTTCGGCGAATCGATCATGTCCAATCAATTTAATCCCAGTCAGTGAAGAATTCACTTCCCTCTCTTCTCAATCCAATGAAGTACATATTAAGTACAGAAGTATTACTTTCTTTCAGCACAAATATGCTAAGGCTACCAGATTTCAGAGAGCTCCTTCGGGCAGCTTTTCCCGTTTGGCAATAAGCTAATTTTCCGTGTATGTGGGCACCACCAAGGAGACTTATGTCCTCAAATGCGGTATGCGGTATGTGGTAGGCAAGCTGTCAAAGTCAACGTGATTTTACATGACGATACTTGCTCCCTCCGCTGATCATTCCCTTTTCTTTGGGACGACTTTATAGCTCAGATTTGTGTGGAGTGTCATCTCTGTACATTATATCTCAATGTTACAAACGTTACAATCAGCTTTTTCGTATTTATATTGACGTATGTTTTTCAACATTTACTTATGTTGTATTTACTATTGTTATAGTAAAGGATTTTTTAATTTTTTTATTGTGTATTATTTAATTTTATAATACAATGCATAAATATAATATAAGCATAAATGCTCAATGTTTATAATATTTCGCTAAAAGCGATTTATGCCATTTATGTAAAATAAATAATTGAATTACAATTTGTCAGTAAAAAAATAATGTAAGTAGTTTTTCAAAATTGTTACCTGGTATATTATTTGTTTATTACTACCTAATGATTGAACGACGCTGACGAGGCATAAAATATTTTATATTATTGTTATCAAAAACATTTTTCACTTTGTGGTATGACATTTTACACTTATATGTTTATAAATTTGTGTAAACCACTTTAATTTAGAGTTATACTTCGACCGGTTTCGAGGTTACTACCTTATCGTCAGGAAATAAACTAACTTATAACTACTCGCGTTGCTATTTATATTATAAATAAGAACGATTAGAAATTTTCCTTTTTATTTTATTTTTCTTTATTTTCTTTATCTCATCTTATTTTGATTTATTTAATTATTTTTTTTATTTTGAAAAAAAAATATTTGGTTTTTTTAATTTTTTTTTCTTTTAAAAATTTAAGGAAATAAATATAGAAATTATTAAAAAAAAAAAAACAGAATAGAATCATAAAAGGGCTTGCCATCCAATTATATGACATATTCACTCAACTTTTGCAGAATTAAATGACGCAACGGTTTAAACAATATGAAAAATAAAAATGATGTTCTTGATAAAAATTAAATGGATTCTCTTATTCGATATTCATCGACAACATAAAGAGATCGTAATAAGGAAATATATGTGATAAGGTGTGATACAGGATGAATAGAGGAACGTTGAAGTATGAATTGATTACAAGAAATAAAGAACAACAAAAAAAGACAATTCTTTGTTATTCTGAATCAAGTTGGTTAGATCTTTGCTTTGTACCTTACAAAATCTAGACTATTCAAATTCTTGTTAAATGCTTCACAAATACCAGGGATGGTAGAATTTTTCCGAATATTTGTTTTGATGTTAGGAATATAAAAAAGATCAGACAGTCTTATTTCTTTCCCGTAATGAAAAAATCACCCCCTTTACCGCAGTAAAATTATCCACCGACCCCGAAAAAGAAATAAGTACTTTGGCGAACTTATTGCTAAAAGCAATTATTATTATTATTATGGATAACTTATATAGCGCCGTTTTCGTAATATAATATCTCAAGGGCGCTTAACATAGTGATTCTATAGTTAAATAAATTTAATTGAAGCTTTTATATTTGTAATTTAACTGAAACAATTTATTTTGTTGTCACATGCTACGCATTTATTCAAATGATCTAGAGAACAAGTGGTTTTAAGTTTTTTTCCGAAACTTCACTTCACTTTCACAGTCTCGCACCTCTGGTGGGAGAGCATTCCATGCCATAGGGCCTGCGACCGCAAATGCGCGTTCACTAAATTTAGTGCGATGTTTGCGTAGAGGTATGATAACTTTTCTTCTCGCCGTAGACGTAGCTGATCTAAGCGTGAGACGCCTGTCAGCTAGTTCATCTGGAATGCATAGTTCCCTTAGATATTCCGGAGCAGAGTTGTGCAGTGACTTATACATTAGCCAACAGAGTTTGTATTCGACCCTCTGTGGAAAACGTAGCCAATGTAGTTCCCGAAGTAGTGGAGTCATATGACTGAACTTAGAGATTCCGAAAATAAGTCTCGCTGCAGCATTCAATACAGATTGCAGGCGAGTCATTTTGTTCATTGGTAGACCTGCATAGATACCATTACAATAATCGACTCTAGACACTACAAACGCATTTATTAATTGACGGGCGGCATCAACTGGCAAATTTTTGCGTATGCATTTAATTTGTCTCAGCTGGTAGAAGCATGAACTTATCGTTCTACTAATTTGAGCGTCAAGAGAAAGGTCAGAATTGAGTAAAACTCCCAGTAGTTTAACGGTGGGTAAAGCGATACTCCCTACATTGGGTAAGGCCATATCCTGGATCAAATTCTGTCGTCTGGCTGAAGCCACCCATAGTTGTTCCGTTTTTGATGGGTTTAATGTTAGTCTGTTTTCAGCCATCCAGTTTCCTATTTTCTCGATGCATCCATCAATTAAATTGACAAGCACACTTCTCTCGCCTGGTTTGCAATAAAATAAATCTATGTATCATCTGCATAGCAATGAGACCACAATCCAAAAAGCAATATCATTCAGCCAACCAAAATATCTAGTGATGATAAAATTAGGTTCATGTTTAGTCAAATATAATCTCAAATATCGTCTTTGACTTATTTGTAATTGATTTCGTAATTTTTTCAATACACCCATCCCAATAACTTTTTCTTCTAAGAAGGAAGATGGAAATGCTATATTGGGTAATTTTACTTCTTTGCACAGAAGAAGGTATTGATGGTGAAAACGAACCCTAAAAGCCTTATAATCACATTGATTGAATACTATTTCATATGGAGAATATGATATTGAACGTATTTTTCCATATTGACACAATGACCACTCGATCTCCTGCAGCACCCCCTAAATGCTAAAAATTTTAAAACGCCCCGCCAGAAGAAATCGGTTGTCTTATTGGTCTGGTTCTGGAAGGGAAACGGTAAGCAAGTAGAACAAAATTAGTTGTGGCGCATCAAACCTATTGTTTTTTTTATATTTTGATGCCACAAATACTGCGTCCCAGCTACAATGATGATAATAATAATAATAATCAAAGTTTTTTAACAAAAATAAAAATTACTTTATCTACTACATACACACTTAGGTAATAGATTTCTCTGAATCATGTCTAACCTGCCTAACTAGGTACAACGTGTTTTAAGGCAGACATTTTTATGCAAAAAATAATGAATAACATTACTACCTACTTGTTAATTTACTAAACAGTTATACAATATTAATTTATTATTTAGGAATGTATTTCGAAATTTTCCGATTTTTCTCAACCTTAATCCAGTAACCAATTTTTCACAAATTTATTAAATTGAATCCGGGTCATGGTTTTTCAATCTTTGGGTAACATATTGAATATTTTAGGGCCCAGAAACCTGAAATTTCTTTGACCGAATTAAGAGTTTGTGATAGACCCCATGACCCATCCTCCAGTTTGACTTCTGGTAGTGTGGGAGTGTTCCTTTTGGAATTCGATAGAATAATTTACTTTCACAAATATTATTATTCTAAAAATATATAATTGCCTTACATCTAAGATCTCAAATTAATAAAATAACTTGACGCTGGGGTACATAGGGGCTTTTTTAAAATTATTATAATGATTGATTTTTGAGCAGATTCGAGAGGTTTTAATATCGATTTATTAGTGCTTCCCCATCCTATTATGCCATAAGTTATAATTGAGTTACATAAAATAAAATATAGTTGATTAAAAAACCCTTTCGACAGATGTAAGGCACTGCCCATGCACCAGACTGGAGTCATTTTGAAAATAAATAATAATTTTATTTCCAGGTTTTGAGTTCTGAAGATGGGTCCGAAGCTGTATATGACGGAAATGAGTCCCCCTTCAAGGGGCAGTATGCTCGCAGCTAAAGCCATTGGGTTGCAGTTGGAATACGTCAACCTCAATTTTTTAGCTAAAGATCATCTTAAACCGGAATACATCAAGGTATGAACATAGAACCGATTTAGAAAACGTCGTAATCATCCTCATTATTTCCCTATCCGCTCTCAGTGGTGTATAGGACACTGCATTGGTACTTTTAAAGGTTATTTTTTACCTTGCTTATTATATACAGGGTTTATATTTCAACAAGCGGATTTCTCTGCATTTATTTCAGCTTTAATTTAGCTAAAAATGTTGGGAACAGGAAGGATATTCTAATGTTGGCCAATCAGGAACTTCTCAGCATTTGCTCATGTGGAGAGGAAACTACTTAAAACTCTTCAGGAGAAGCCGGCTTGACAGTAGTCAACGAGTGTGTTCGGCATTTCGTACCTACTTTGGTTTATTTTACCAATGTCCTGCACTAGCTTGACCGTGTATGATACTACCTCTTGTGTGAGTTCTTTATGAACCATCACCGATGGGATGATGGGCAGCTGTCGACTGCATTGGTACTCCAATTTCAGCGAATGTTGATTACCAGATATTCGTACGTGATCCAGATATGTCTATTCAGAGTTGATTATTTCAACTCCAATATAGGATCTTGCATGTGTGGACAAATATAACAAGTCACAGTGAGAAACATTGACATCTTTGGAAACTCGTTTGCGTTTTCAAGGAAAGGGTTTTTTAATAATTGTTGCCCAGGCCCAAAGCCTAAGATCGTATTTGTTGTTGTAACTAAAGGATATTTTTTATTTAAGAAGTCCTTAATGTATGTACATTTTTTTGGTGTTGTAACTAAATAACTGTAATGCACTCAACCCAAAAAAACGTATATTTTATGTATATTTAAATAAATAAATAATTCATATTTTATTATGTTTTTCAGAAAAATCCACAGCATACAATCCCCTTACTGGAAGATGGAGATTTTTTACTTTGTGATAGGTAATTTTTTTTATTAATACTTAGATTCAACTATAGTACACAATAAGTTTTTCTGGGTTATTATGCCGTGTGTCGGTAGAGAGTACGAACGACACACGGCATAATAACCCAGAAAAACTTATTGTGCATCTTAACGGCCGTGAAAATCTAATAAGTTTAATCAACTATAGTAGTTAATGGAAATAAACCAAAAAACTTTCGGGTATATTTAAATTTTAGATCTGCCCCCCTTTTGGACCAAAATATAAAATTTTGACCAACGTTTTAATAATAGTCAAGTAACAAATAAAAAACCATGACTCGCTTGTGCATCAAAAGATGGTATTTGTCTGTTCAAATGGTTAGTGAACAAAGGTGTAACTGCAAGAAAAATGTATCTGCCCCCCTCATGCGACGTCTTCATTTGTGTCAACTCATAAATATTATATAAATTTCAGCCACGCCATATCTGCTTATCTTGTGACAGTATATGGAAAAGACGACTCATTGCTCCCAAAGGAACCAAAATTTCGAGCTCGAGTGGACCAGAGGTTGTTTTTCGACACAGAACTATTCATTATTTTTAAAAATGCCGTGGTAAGAAAATATTGGTAAAAGAAAAGGTAGTAAAATGAAACCTGCATTTAATGTCGAACATCTTTGTTTTAACACAACCACTATCGGAATATATTGAATATATCATTTTGCCGCCAAGTGTCCTGCCCCCTGCAATTTCAATTTCGCTGCACGATCCATGATATCCACGACTCCGGTTCGGCGCCTTATTTCTTACTCTGTATCTTAGACATACACCGAGCATCTGTCTTTCCATGGATCGCTGCGTGCATTTCAATTTCTGGATACTTTTTCGTGTTACAGACATGGTTTCTAGTTTGCATGTTGTCACCGACAATATGCACGATTCATATACTTGTCTTTTTAAGTAAATAGAGAATTCTTTATTTTCAAAAATATATTTTAGTTTTTTTTTTTTTTAAGCCAATCAACAGGCTTAAGTAAGCCCTAATAGATTAGCATTAATGAGTAATATTTAATCGAAATATTCTTAAAATCTACTTAAATTAACAAAGTGTATAATTAACAAAAGGTATGTATATAGCATAATCTAGGAGGAAATGGCAAGTGTGACATCGCGAGTCAGGAGAGACAACACCGCTTGCTTCTTAAATGCGTGTCCTTGCTGTAGAAACACATCGACAGTACCGTTTAGTGAGATTTTGTTTACTGTTCTGAGGATCCTCGGCAGAGGGGAAAATAATCCGATGTTAGTTTTATAATTTCCCACGGCAAAGACAGGATTGGTACGCAAGTTACGTCGAGGTACATTAAGGTTTATCTGAGCAAGGATATCATGGGCATCTGTACAGTGAGATATTAATTTGTGTAGTTTGCTGACAGCAGCACTTAGCCCTATTCTTCTTGGTAACTCTGCTGTCTGTATATTATTATTATCAATACATTTAATATGGAATCCCGTGGTCCGTAAAAAAAATGTAAAATGTCTATTTTCAAATAAATACACAAACATTCAGAAGAACGTATTTTTATTAAAATACCGTTTAATATAAGTTTAAAAACAACTTCATGTATAATTTTGAACATTTACTTTACATACTACATTAGGAAAACAAATAGGTGTCCGTATTGTCACTTTCTCTCCTCATTTAGGAAGGGAAACATAAATTATGTTCAAATAGCCTCAGACAGTTATTTTCTTCCTCTGTTTTTAGAGACCGCTATGGCTTCAGCAGACCACAACGTATAGCCAGAACACCAGGGAAAACGTGGACGCAGCCATGGCGGTGGTGGAGATATTCCTGAACCAGCACATTTGGGTGGCCGGCAGCAGGATGACCATAGCGGACTTGTCTCTCGGAGCGACTATCAGCACCCTTAATGAGATGCTCCTCGTAGACGAGTCTAAGTATGAACTAATCAATCAAACTCAAAAAACTGCTTACAAAGTACGAATCACAGGAGATAACTTTACTGATAACCAAAGAAAGTATTATATGCTACATAAAAAGGCTACAATATGCAAAAAATATATAAAATATGCAAGTAAAGTGTGAATACTTATATGCAACTTTTTTAACCAATTAAACTATTATTATTTTTGAACTAGGTAAAACCGATGTTTTTTTGTCATAAAAAAATGATTATTAAAAACAATAATCGGGTTGTGGTCCCGTGTTGCGGACTCACGGACCAGAGGTCCGAGATTCGAATCCCACTCTACCCCAACTTGAGTTTCATTTTCTAATTGTGAGTTATTTTCAACTCGTTGAAAATGGCCACAAAAATGGAAATATTTGGGTACATTGTAATAACGCTAATATTTCTTTATTTAAAAAAACCTTATTTTTTACAATGTTTGTTTTTTATGTCAACAATCATCTCTAGAATAGTAAACCTATGTCAAATATGTTTTTATTATATATTTTTGTTATCAAGGTTTTGGGTGTTTTTCTTAATAATGCACATAGAATTAAGAGTAGTCCAGAAACCGCATACGCACATCAAACAGAAGACGACTCAACTACTCATAAATGAGTAGGTTTACGTTTTGACCCATTTGTTTCTTTGTAGACGTCGCTCAGTACGCAACTCCTGATTTGAATTCAATTATGCCGTGTTGTGTTCTTTTAGAGTGTAGAAATATGGCTAGGATCTTAAAGAAACGGGATGCAATCGCATTTCATGTGTAAGTAACAAATGCATTACTTACAAATTGAATTATTTTTCCGTCTGTCAGATTGTCGAAGAAACAAAATGGAAATTTCATTAGTTTTGCCAGGGTAGTAAATTTTTTTACCCTACTTTGCTCATATAATAAGAGAAATAATGAAAATGTAACCTCGGATTAAACAACGCCGTGGTGGACATTTGACCGAATTTTTCTTTAAAACATCAAATATTATTTAGCATGATATAAAAATATCGTTTTATGCAAAATCAAACATGTTTTATATTTTAAGTTCAAAGTTTATTCATTGAATTACTCTTATTAAATGACCTTTTACTTATCTACTCTGTTGTGTAAATCAATGTTTCCGAGGGCACAATAAATTTTTAGAAAAATTAACAAATAGTTTTTTTTTACCTTACATTTGTGTTATGATTATATTCTTCGCGATTTAGCATTAATACGCGGATCTGGCAATATTACTTAAAGTATGCGCGCGGCGAAAGTGTGTCTAAGTGGGGGAATTATTGGACACAGTCCGATGTATTCAAATATGATTCTACGCTCCTTCTGGACTATTCTTAATTCTAATGATAATTAATATTATTATTGCGATTTTCGTTTTATTTCCAATTGTTGTAATTTCAATTTTAAGATCTATTATGTGCCGTGTATTTTAAAAATGTATACGGTTTATCTGTTTTTTTCTGTCTTGTCTGTAATATTGTTTTGCTCCCATTTAACATATGTAAACACTGTTTGTTCCTGGCTGCTAGTTTTACGAAGAATGGTAAAGGCTATAATAAAGGGAAAAAAAAAACAATCATGTATTCCTGCAGGTGAGTACACAGTGACGTGAATTATATATTATTTAATATTCACAAATAGTTAAAGGAGAGGTCATTTTTATCAAAACGCATTGTTATATTTTCAAAGGCGGTATAATATGGTTATAAAATTTTTGTGTGCTATCATTAATTATTATGAGATAATATTGAAATGGCTTGCTTGGATACATTGCAACATGCGTACAGTCTTTAGCTCCAATCACCCTCTGGAAACGTGCCAAATTATACAACCCCTGTTTTAAAGGACCCAAATCGAATGAAGGTTGTCCGAAGAAGTGCCATGGCCTCAGATACTTCTTTTACAAATCGGCATGAAGATGATCTGCTCACACCATTAAAATCTCCAGACAATAAATATGAGCCGGTTGCAAAATACCTTCACCTACCCGGATCGATGGGGGGGATATGAATCTCCCATAGACCGATTTGGTCAATTTCACTTTATGTACATAAGCATTCGTCAAACTAGCAAAACTGAATAAAATACACGAATGAGTAAAATATGTGTACGCGAAAATATGAATAAATTATTGCACGGTCATAAACACTTCCAACGTTTTATTCTCCCGATGCCATATACAAGTAGGCGCTGGGGTCATTTGATCCCCCCGTTCTGATCATGTGTAATTTTTGGATGCTTAGTGAGGGAAAGGTTAATGTCAACAGTAACTTGATCACTGTTGGCACAGCTTTATTTCTGAAATGAAAACATGTTTAACTCGTATTATTATGGTTCCTAGAGTACAAAAAGTTAATATTTCATTAACATGTAAAGAACTTCTACAAACCGAGTGCTTCTGAAACAAATTTAATGTTAAATCAAACCATGGATTTCAATGACAGCCTGTTTTGTCAAGCGAAATCTTGACCTGAAATCGACATTATCTAACGTCTCAAAGTGATTTTCTCTAGGCCTATAAACCTTTTTTCTCCGAATTTCAATCATTTCCTCTTCATTAAAATCATCCACAAGCTCTATCAGTTCCATAATTTATAAAAACACGCACTTTCCAAACTAACAAATCGAAACACAAACCCTCTTTGCTGGCTGTCAAATTATTTTGCCGCCATTTTGTTATTTCTCTAGGTTATGATTAGCAGTTAACCATAGAAAAAAGGTTTGAGTAGATTACTCAAACACTTACTTGCCGAACAATTTATGGATCCTAATCAGATTATTTCCTTAAATTCCTTATAATTTCTTCCCATTTTCATTTCTTTTTACTGGATTTTCGGTAATACTAAAATAATATTAACTGACATTCAATAAATTAAAAAAAAATCGTATTCATGAATAATATGCACCCCTATTGGTGAGAAGATCAGAGTTTGACATTTGCGAAAAGAATTCTATTCTATATTTGAAAATAATTTATTTTATGTTTCGGAATTCAACCATAATCAAGTACCTAGGTACCTACTCAATAAAAAGTATTTTTCCTTTAATTAGGACAGTTTTGCACGTTTTCTAGATACAATAAGGCATTTTTCAAAAGTCATTTGTCATTGTCAAATGTCACTTGGTATATAGTTAATCGAAAATTCGAATTTTTCGAGATTTTGTGTTTACTGAACCAGCTAATAGCAGGCAAGCTAACGTTCGGGCAGGACAACGGCTGTAGGGTCCGCTTGTTTGAATATAAAATGCAGCATATTTTTAAAAGAAAATAAAGAAAATTAATAATCAAATAATAAATAAAAAAATACGATAATCTTTTTAAAATATGGATCTAAAAATTGTATTTTGATGAGTTATCGACTTTTTGGGTGCTGCATTTGTATTTAAAGCTTTTTTATTCTTTCAACGCATTAGTTCTCCCACAATTTGCTTTGGTTTAATTTTTTTTCAAGGTTTGAAAGTGGGATGGCGATTATAATTTTGCGTGAGTATTATTTGACTGAATCGTTGATCTGTGTAAATTTTTGCGGGGAAATAAAAGATGCGTTTGCGCGATGATGGCAGATACAGAAAAGAACAGTATGCGGCCAAACAAACTACAGCAGACTTAAATCCTACCTTTAGGATGACAACAAAGGGAATCAGGAACAGGAATCCGGATGCTATCTCCAAGTCCTGGTTTCTGGGCAGTTTTTCCCTTTTTTGGTAATCACAGCACTTTCACTATAGTTATTTAGGAAATATAAAAACGAATGTAGCGGCGCAGCGGTCAGAACATGTAATGGTTTTCAGATGCGGGCAGATGATTAAAGGACGAGCAGATGCGGGCAGATAAAATTATGAACATGCGGAATTTGAAAAAAATTATCAAGGAGAAAAAATGTGATTGTTGATGTTGGTTGCTATGGATATGGAAAACTGTTCTCATAGCAACCGTAGCTGGCTAACGGCTAACCCATGGCCATAGAGACGAGGAGAATAAACAGTCATTAAAAGTTGGGAGATCACAGGATGGGTAGGATAGCGGTCCATCCAGCCAGAAACCACTCAATCTCACCAACTACTCGCGCAACCAAAAAGAGTCATCTTTATTCTAGGCCTAACATAAAATTTGAAATCAACATCTTGCACCGATATTTAAAAATATTTGAAATATATAAAGACCGTTGACTTAAGGCATGTGGTCAGTATAGCCTCGATATTAATACCCGTATGCAGGGACAAAACTTAAGGTGAGGAAAGTACATTCTAATTTCGAATGCAGAGAATAACCCGAAGGTGAAGACAATATAATGTACTTTCCTCACCTTAAGGTTTGTCTCTGCATACGGGTATTAGACTGTTGACAATACATTCTGTCAGTATAGCCTCGATATAACAGTGAGCATTAGAAAATTAATACGGAGCGTCCTCAGGTTATTGTTAAAACTTTCTAAATATAAATTTAAATGTTTTTCGCAGATTTCCCAGGATTGCTGACTGGTTGCGCAAATTGGAATGTCTTCCATTTTATGAGGACACCAACGCCCGTGGTGCGCGCGCACTCGGAGAAGTTGTGAAAAGCAAATTAAGTGACTATAATATTAAATATAACGAGTGTTGTGGAAACAATTGTTTATGATAATGGACACAAGTGAGGAAAAACAATTTTAGATTAATCATTTTGAAACAAAGTATCAATCAAAGTTCCTTGTTTAGTTATACTAATTGCTTTTCTGACCAACGAACGCTAAAAAAAATATGAAATATAATCATCTTAGTTTTAGTGTTGTAGAGCAGCGTTTATTTAATATTTTAAAATACACATAACACTTTGTTACCCATTAAGTCTTAAGACTTTTCGGTGGGACACATTATTTATTTTATGACAGGTTTATTTCATTTATATTATACAATTTTATTTATTAACAGGCACTTTAAAGTATTTTGAAGATATTTCTTTTTTTTTCATATGAAGATCCTTTATGTGAATGATGGTTTATGGGAGATCATTGAACAACCTTGGAATAACGCAATTTAACACAATCAATTTGTAGTCACAAATATGTTTTACCGGCAGGACAATACAGAATTCAAAATATACACCTTCGCTCATATATTTCGCCTCACGGATTATGCTTTCTGGTGCAATTCCCTTTAATATGAATGTTAATATGCTGCCAATAGGTAACCATCATCCATCGCTTCAAGCTGCTTTGCAGATCAACGATATGATGAGTCGTATTTGCATTTTCATAGTAAAATTCCTTTTTTTCAATAGGGAAATATCACATACTACAAATATCGATTAAAATATGTGAAATAAATTAAGAAAATTAATTGTATTTTCAAAATCAATGTGAATATTGTGAAAAATGTTTTCATATATAACTTTGAATTTTTTTTTTTTTTTAATATGATTTCTAAAAAACGCGACATGTTTGGCCTTGACAATTGTGACGTAAAGGTTCGTGACGATGTTGTATTTAAATTTAAATAGTCACAAACAAATGTCAAATTAACATTATCTGGACGTATTAGAGGCGTGGCCTATGCAATAAACCGGAATAAAAAAAATAAATTATGTGACTAACAAGTACAAAAATTATTATTTTTTAATTAACAGTATTTATATAGACCCTTATTAATTTATATTTGTTAAAAAAGTGATATTTCCCTACTAAGGATTTTAATTTTATTTCTCTTGCCTTAGAGATGGTGGATTGGATTAAAAATAAAATATCTTACGTATTAACAAACAATGATATAAACGAAAACCTAACTATATTGACTAAATGGATAAACACAAACTTACTTACACTTAATGAAAAAAAATGCAATATTATCCATTTTGAATCTAGAAAAAAATGACATAAAATAGATGCTCACATAAATAGTGAACTACTTACTAAAAATTTAACATGGTAAATACTTAGGATTAACAATAGACAGACAATTGACATGGAAAATTCATATTGACAATTTAATTAGCAAAGTGGCGACGTTATCGAGTCTTTTTTTTTAATCAAAAATTTTGTTCCGAAAGCGGAAAAAATTCTAATGTATGAAGCCTTTGTAAAAACTAAAATATGTAAAATGCAACTCATATAGGGAACAGTAAATCAAATTGACATAAACAGACTACAAAGACAGAAAAATAAAATATTAAAGTTAGTATATGACTAGAGAACTCTTTAAACAAACTAAGATATTACATATAACTGAACTCTTTAAACCAGAATCATTAAACTTTATCCATAAATTAGTTACCTATGTAATTGTACACGAAGATCTAAAACTTGAAAAAATCGTAGTAAACATGGACACAATACGAGAACATCAAAAAAATATCATATACAACCTTCTAAAACGAGACAAGGACAGTCGAGACTAATAAACTAGGAACTGAAAGTGTACAATAAACTACCAGACAAAACTAAACAAAAGACTCAGACAAACTTTTCAAAAGATGTAAAAAATATTATTATCAACAACAGAGTATGAATAATTTTTTTGTGTATTATTTTTGTAAAATGAATGTAATAATCCATAAGGGTTAGTAAACACTCTGTCAGATTTTAAATTTACACTAAGAATGAATAATGGAACTTGGTAGACATTATTATAATAAATATGTACATCTCCCTTCCCCTCCTTATCCTCTCTTCAAGCATTATTTTCCTAATCACACCCAATTTACAATAACTTACTGTTTTTTTTTTTTAAAAAAAATTATTTGATCATTGAAAAATATTTACAAGTATTTTTATATGTATTTATTTCATATGTAATATACTCGTCTTTTCTTTACTACCTTTGTATACTTTGTGGAAATCTGTTATTAGTTCTGAGTTTATACACTTTGTCTGTTTTTTTTACTATAAATATGTATGTAGAACTGTTTACCTCGAGCTTTTATTACTTAATGTTTTAATTCATCTTATTCCATTAATTTTCATAATAATTAACAATTCAAAATCCATCTCAACAAACAGTAATTATAAAAGTATTTCATTTCGCCATTTTTGTTTGTTTTAAACAAAAAAAATCACAAAGAATACATTTGTAAGACCGGACTTAACCCGGAGATTATTTTTAGCAAGCCAGAACATTAATAACAGTATATTTTTTATAACGAGAATGACAAATAAATACATTGATTCTAGTATGATTACATTATACGATAGAGATGGAAGAAGTTTAAAAAAAAAGTCATTGGAAAAACATTCCCTCGTCCCTGTACATTTTATTCTTAAATTAACAAAGTGTGTAATTAACAAAAGGTATGTATAGCATAATCTAGGCGGAAATGGCAAGTGTGACATCGCGAGCCAGGAGAGACAACACCGCTTGCTTCTTAAATGCCTGCCCTTGCTGTAGGAACACATCGACAGTACCGTTTAGTGAGATTTCGTTCACTGTTCTGCGGATCCTTGCCAGAGGGGAAAAGAGTCCTATGTTAGTTTTATAATTTCCCACAGCAAAGACAGGATTGGTACGCAAGTTACGGTGAGGTACATTAAGGTTTATTTAAGCAAGAATATCATGGGCATCTATACAGTTAGATATTAATTTATGCAAGAATATCAAACCAGCCAAAATCCTGCTGAATTCCAAACTAAAGATATGAAAGTACTCTAGACGATCATAATAGTTGATTATGAAAGTATTTGATCCGATTCTATATATTAACGATTTTAAAAATTTACGTTGCACCGATTCAATCCGCGTTATATGAATATTATAATTAGAAGACCATACTATAGAAGTAAATTCAAGCAAACTACGAACAAATTATTTAAACAATGTAATTGCAATTTTCGGGCTTTTGAATGGCTTAGATATTCGCAAAAAAATCCATAGATTTTGGACGCTTTTTTTGAAATGTGGTCAATGTGATGTTTAAATTTGAGTTTGTTATCAAAAAGTATCCCAAGATCTCGAATTGTCTCGGCGTTCATTAAATTTTTTGTTAAATTATCAACTGTCTAGTGAAATTATGATACATAAAAGGAAAAAACCTTTTTGCCATAAGCCCTTGTCAATGACAGGTCATAACCCTGTAATTGCCTAGTCTTCCATATTCCCTACTAAAAAATGTTTTTCCTCTCTGTTGCAACAAATTTACATCAAAATAACTCCCTAGTGAAGAATTTCTGAAAAGATGAAACCTTTACGTAACTAAAAATATCCAGTCACACTGCAATTGGTATACCAATGCAGTTTCCTTTGCACCATTAGGTGCGGCTAAGGTAATTATGATAATAAGGATATTATGATGATGATGATAATATGTTTTTTTTTTTATGCTAGTAAAATATGTAGCTACATAGTGCAGAGCCAATTCTAATGGTAAAAATTATATGGATAAAACAATATTTTATCAATGTTTGAGTATATCCAAATACTTGCAGACTGGCTGGATTTCCTCCCTATGGAGTTGTTCATATTTAAATTTATTGCAACAGAGTGGGAAAACATTATTGAGAAGGGAATATGGAAGTCTAGGCATTTACAGGGCTTATGACCTCCTTTACTTCACAAAAGCCAACAGATGGAAGAGTTGAGGACATGTGGATGTTTAAACATGGGCAGAATGGTGAATGTTACATGTAAAGTGGCCACTTAAACCAGCCAATGACAGGTCATAAGCCCAGTGAATGCCTAGACTTCCATATTCACTTCTCAATAATGTTTTCCCTCTCTGTTGCAATAAATTTACAATATTTGAAGCACTTACGGTGGTCTTAGCATATCCTGCCATCGCTCGAAAAAGGGTGAATGGATCCACCCTGCAGTGGCTTGGAGAAGCGCGTTATTAGAGCTTTTCAGGTGGTCCCATAGGCTCCAGGCTCTTTGGCGAAGTAGGGCAGCGAAGGTGTTTACCCGTCCAGCTGTGAACATTTCGGAGGCACTGCAGTACTTAGGCAGTCCGAATAATTGCCTGTATGAATTATTATATAATATGAGGTACAATAGATATGCTGAAATTTTTTGAAAAACTTGATTAGCTCCCTAAACGGGTAGGTACTTGTCTACAGAAAAATTGGCATTTACACACATGGCTACATTTAAACTGAGATATTGTAAAAAAACATTATTATAGTCTTTCAGATTACTGAGTCAAAATAGTTATGTAAGAGAGCAACTTTTGATATGAATTCTCAACATGTGCTAAGATATTTTTATTTTTTTTTCCATACATATATTTACATAAAATTTGAATAACAAAAATGCACTTTAAAAAATACACCTTAAAATTAAGTTATAGACCTGTATTGATTGATTTGTTGTATGTTTATGATATAATATCACTTAAACTCTTAACTTCATTGTCAAATAAAAAGGTAAATAGGGGCTAGATTTCTTATTGACCATGCGCTCTGTAGCTGCAAGACGCGCTGTTATCTAGCTCATATATATCATAATTGTAAGTTATCATAATTGGAGACGAGGAACTAGAATCCCAACCGTCCATGCGCTCTGTAGCTGCAAGACGTGTTGGGATATTTATTTTACAGCGCCCTTGAGGTGATTTTCACAAAAATGGCGCTATATAAATTATCCAAACATTATTATTATTATTATAACATAATTTAGAAAAAAATGCCCACAAAGACTTCAGCGTCTGAGCATCCTTTTTTAATGATTTATTAGATTATAGCATATAAATATGGTATGACAGTATGACATGACCATGAAAAGAAAAACAAGATTACCTTATGCTGATATTACAAAAACTGGATTTATTTGCAGTATGCATTAATTTTTTTTTTTTTTTCAAAAGTTGTCTATCTGTTCCTTTCATGTTAATCCATGACCTACTTTAAACTGTATTAGTGATTTAATGTTTTGTGCGTCCTTAGGTAGAAGATTGAAGGATCTTGGACCGATATGTAAGGAGTGCCTCTGTGCGAACTTAGTTCTGCATCCTGAAACTGACAGTACACTCTTTATCTATTGCTAATCCGATTTAAATAATTCCCTATTTAAGTAAACATATTTCAGGCACTGAAATAAATATAATTTTCTAAAACTAAGAAGTCCACTCTCTACGTATAGTTCATTACTAGGAAATAGTCTATATTTTTTGTACATGATCTTAATTATACTTTTCAGTGCAATTTTTATTGAGTGACTATGCACGTCCAAGACTCCCCATCATATAACATCATATGTGATTGAAAATTGAATCAAAGCGTAATATAATAATAAAATTTTTTATTTTTCTTTGAAACATTGTTCAGTCTTTAGAAAACATAAGATAAATGTCTGAGTTTGTCTGTTAGTTTAGCCATATGTTTTTCCTATTTAAGCCTTTAATTTATTAATTTATTTCGACGGCTTACGCCTTTGACAAAGTATAAAATAATATTGAAAAACAATTATAATGAAACAAAAAACCTGTACACAAGTAAAGAAAATATAGATACATAAAATTAAATCAGCAGAAAATTAAGATACAATAAAGGAAAATTAAATAAAAAATTATAACATAGGTATGAAGCAAATTAACAAAAAATAAAGGAAGAATTGAAGAAATATAGATGTTCAAATAAAGGCTAAATGGTGAATGTTACACAGTGTGTAAAGTGGCCACTTAAACCAGTCAATGACAGGTCATAAGCCCTGTAAATGCCTAGACTTCCATATTCCCTTATTTAAGGTATTCTCCAACCTTGTTGTAATTTTAAAAATAAAGAATAAAAATAAATAAATAAAGAATTTAAATATAAAAAGTATTACAGTAACATAGGTTATGTATCATATCATAAACAGTAAAACAAGTATAACACTTAGTACATTTTTAAATTTAAAAAAGAGGTGATTAAAAAATATTGATTTTTATTTGTATAAAGATAAATGAAACAATTATATATAAAGTTTGTATTTGAAGCAATAACTTTGTGGTTATTCATTATAATAAAATAAATAAAACGAGAGGGAAAGAGTTTTCGTGAAGAAATTTGGGAGTCTAGGCATTTACAGGGCTTATGACCTGTCATTGGCTGGTTTAAGTGGCCACTTTACACACTGTGTAACATTCACCATTCTGCCCATGTTTGAACATCCACATTTCCTCAACTCTTCCATCTGTTGACTTTTGCATCTTTCACTTCACAAAAGTCAACAGATGAAAGAGTTGAGGAAATGTGGATGTTCAAACATGGGCAGAATGGTGAATGTTACACAGTGTGTAAAGTGGCCACTTAAACCAGCCAATGACAGGTCATAAGCCCTGTAAATGCCTAGACTCCCAAATTTCTTCACGAAAACTCTTTCCCTCTCTGTTGAAATAAATTTAAATATGAACAACTCCCTAGGGAGGAAATCCAGCCAGTCTGCAAGCATTTGGACATAATCAAACATTGTTAAATAAAACGACTTTGTTTTTAACCACTTATTTAATAAATTAAGCCTAGGGTTTTTGTGGTTCTATTAACCATCTCATTCATATTTTTTGGCTTACTTATTTATTTATTTATTTATACATCAACGGTTTAAAGAACCTTCTACAAAAAAATAATAATTTACATAAATAATCACAGCAGTGCACAATAATCATGTAGTACATAGTAAGAAATAATAGAATAATTAAAACTAAACAATTTAGTAAACATATAATACAAAAAGTAAAAAAGAAACATAACATTTCTTAATAAAAGAAAGCAATAACTATGAGAAAATCTTATGTCCTAAATATAAATATAACACAGTAAAGTTGAGAATGACTAGAATAAAATAATAAAAACATTAATACAACATAAGTACTTAGAAAAATAAAAGTTTTTTGAGCAATAAAACAAAAATAAAAAATAAAAATAGTTAAATGGTTAACAGTTATTGATGGCATACTTGAGTTTATTCTAATTTATTTGAAAGATTTTATATTTTAGGAGGAAAATATTATGTAAAGAAGCTACCTTGATCAGTGAAGTGTATTAATGTTTTCGTAAATAAGTTCATGGCGAAAATAAACATTGATGAATATATAATTATATAATTAATAATAAAAAAATTAAATCTCACTGCTCGATACATAGTTAAAGATGAAGGGTGTAAAACTCCCTAGCATGGAAAAGATCCACCTCCCTTGGTACTTAGTAAGCTGTTCAACAGACCAATCATTCTCCCCACAGACATCGACGGTTAATTAGTCCCGCATTCAGGACGAACAAATAATGGTTCGTGTCCTGGCTCTGAAGTAGTTATTGAGGTTATAAATTACCCCGTTCGGAAGTTTCAAGGACATCATATTATGCTTGTTTGAGAGCCTGCTAGAACTTTTTCAAATAATGTAAAATAATCACTTCGGATATTATCAGATCGGATATTTACTCAGTGAAAACCAAATACCGCCTATATAAACATACATAAACATACCATAGAACTACATGAGGCTTCAAAAAGGATTGGTTTGGAATCGAATATTCATAAAACAAAGATTATGAGTCCAACAGGACGAGACATTTTCATTATAAATAATAAAATCGAAATGGTTGATTAATATATATATCTAGGACACAATGTCAAACTTGGTAAAGATAACCAGATAGCGGAGTTACCAAGAAGAATAGGGCTAAGTTTGGCTGCTTTCGGCAAACTTAAATATATTTTTGAAAATAAAGAAGTCCTATATGCTTGAAAAGACAAGTATATGATCGTGCATATTGTCGGTTACAACAAACGGACTAGAAACCATGTCTATAACACAAAAAAGTAGCTAGAAATTAAAACGTACGCAACGATCTATGGAAAGATAGATGCTCGGTGTATATCCGAGAGACAGAGTAAGAAATGAAGAAATAAGGCGCCGAACTGGAGTCGCGGATATCATGGATCGTGCAGCGAAATTGAAATGGCAGTGGGCAGGACACTTGGCGAGACAAAATGATGGCAGGTGGACACCCAGAATAATAAAGTGGAGACCACGGGCGAACAAAAGAAGTGTTGGAAGGCCACAGAAAAGATGGGTCGACGACGTTGCCTCTATTGCCGGTAAAACATGGATGATGAAAGCGGGTGATAGGAAGGAGTGGAGACGTTTGGAAGAGGCCTTTATCCAGCAGTGGAGAGAATAAGGCTAAAGAAGAAGAAGAAAGTAACAAACATAGAACAAACTATGGCCTTAATTCTCCAATGACCCGTCTTTGTCGTATTGTTAACTCAAGACAAGATCTGGACTTTTTTGGTTTAAGTTTAGAACGATTTAAACGAGCACTAAATGAATAGTCCAGATCTTGTCTTGATGTCCCTTATGTTTGTCAATGCTTCTTTTCTTTTTTTTAAATGGTTTAAACAATTCTTTTATTGTAATATTTAAACCCTATAAATTGTATACATGGACAATGTCCGTTAATAAATAAATAAATCAATCAATATAATGCCTGCATAACTCTCCTCTACGAATGCGAATCGTGGCACCTCACTAGGGCCCAAAATAGCAAAATTCTAAGTTTTGAGAATAGGTGTCTCAGAAAAATCTTGGGTGTGCGGTGGTTTGACTTTCTGAAAAATGAGGTAATAAGAGAACGGACGCAGCAAACTCCAGTGTTGTCACAACAGTTGTCTGTTGTCAAGCGGAGGCGATAAGGTTGGCTAGGCCATTTACTGCGTATGCCTCCTGTGAGCCTCAACTACGCTTGCCTACATTACAAGGCATCAGGTTCTCGACGTCCTGGACGTCCACTGCTGACAGTTTGCTCTCAGTTTATATCAGAACTTCAGGACGAGAGCCCGACTTGAGAGGACGCAAAGAAGTTGGCGGCTAACAAAGATGCATGGAGGCTCTTTTTGGATACCATATGCTCCAGCTAGAGATCGGACATGGAATGATGAAAATTATCACTGATCTGCAAAAAAACTTGATCCCTGACACTATTCTTACTGATTTGTATGTAAAATGACTTCCTGAATCTGAAAGGAAGACACCCCTTATTTTATCACTTTTCGATGATAATTTTATGGCCATGAATTTGATTTGGAGGAGGGAAAGGCATTACTTTATCTGTAAATTTAAAATTCATGTTTTAGACACTTCCATCTATGTAGTCCCTCAGAAAAAATGTAAAGGTTAAAATAATCCTTTTCATCCCTCCAAATTATCGAAATCTGATAAAAATGGGGGGGGGGGAGCAGTCTCCACCGAAAATGGTGGGTGATAGGGGAAAACGGGTGTCATATTCGGATTTTAAGGATTATTTGACACAAGAATCAATAGAAATGGTGTCAAAGACGATTTTTGTGCAAACCAGTGATATTAATTATGTAAATTAATAATATATATATAATGAAATCTTTTTAATATGTGCATTTTTATTTGTATTTCTTATCTGGGTCAACATTACAAGTTGGCGTAGGTCAAAACTTGTCGAAATCTTATCCACAAAAATTGCAATATTGAATGATATCAGTAAAAAAATAAGCCTCATTGTAAACTTTTATTATTTGAGAACGATTTTTAAGCGTTCATTAACATTTTTTACGGCTCCGAATGAAATATTTCATATCGGTTGGAATTTTCACCGTCTGTCCCAATAAAAATCAATTAATTATTTTTTTAATATGAAAAATATTTGTTCATTTTCTGGAATGAAATTTTACGCTTATCTGCTAGAGCACTGTTTCTTAACCGTATTGAAAGAATCGCCCCCTTTACCACGGTAAAATTATCCAGCACCCCCCCTCCCCGAACAAAAATCGAAATTAATAATTTACACTTTTTTCTGTGTTGGTATGTATTGTATTTTATGTATTACCTACTACAAATAAAAAATGATGAGAAGTACAATTAAAACGCAATATTATTTTTGTAAAAAAATTGTATTTATTTCCTTTTATATCATATTAATATCACGCAATTCTATGATCACATATATATGATAACATTTTTTTAAATAAGTAAATAATTCGATATAATTTTTTAATCAAATAACTAAAAAAAGTTGATGAGATCCTTGAGACTTGCGTGATTGCGCCAATTTCGTAATATTAGGTTCAAGTTGAGTCAAATACAATTTCAAATTTCCTCTTCGACTTGTTTGTAATCGATTTTGGGATTTTTTAAAATGTGCATTACTGGACTAAAACCCTTCTCTACTAAATAGGAAGATGGAAATGCCATGATGGGTAATTTGACTTCTTTTCACAGAAATGGGTATTGATGGCTAAAACGAACCCAAAAAGCATTATAATCACATTTATTGAATACTATTTTGGCTTCGCAGTCATTTTAAAAGTCAATAAACTGTTTTTTTTTATATTTAAACTGACATTTTCTACGTTTGATAAAAATGGATTACCAGCCTCGGACGGTACTAAACTTTCACTCATAGGTGATATTTGAAAAAAAAATTAATGGGCCTATGTTTTATATGAAGAACATTTTAATATATTATATTTATTATTTACATACAATATTACACTTTTATTATTTTTTAAAACATTTTTTTTTACAGGACTCACCAAGCCAATTAATATGTATTTTCTACGGTCGCGAGAACGTTTGGAATATCACCCCAGGAACTCATTTGTGTGAAGAAAAATCATATGCCGTTACTTCATTGGTTACGCCACGTGGATGCTCGGACTAGAGAGAGATAATTATTCTTATGCTGAAATAGAGTCAATATTCAATATTTCTAGTCTACAAAAACGTAGAACCAATATAGACTCCATATATATGTTCGGCATACTAAATGGTATAATCGATGTTCCATCATAACTGGGACAAGTAAAATTCAATATTCCGACTCGTAGATTGAGAAACAATGAAGTACTGTTCATCGATCAGACAAACTATGGCCTTAATTCTCCAATGACCCGTCTTTGTCGTATTGTTAACTCAAGACAAGATCTGGACTTTTTTGGTTCAAGTTTACAACGATTTGAACGAGCACTAAATGAATAGTCCAGATCTTGTCTCGATGTCCCTTATGTTTGTCAATGCTTCTTTTCTTTTTTTTAAATGTTTTAAACTATTCTTTTATTGTAATATTTAAACCCTATATATTGTATACATGGACAATGTCTGTTAGTAAATAAATAAATAAATAAATGTGCACACATTGATGTATATTATATATCTAGCACATTTGCTAGGATGGGGCGTTCGGATTTGTTTGCTACCTACGGGACCCTGGTTAAGATGTTGCACTTTGTCTACCGTGGGTACCTATATTGTTCCGGCGCCAGAACAACAACAGTCATCGCGATTGCAAAAAAAGATATATTACCATCAATAAGTATTAAATCTACTGTGTGTATGATTCGTCAAGTGCCCCTTCTCCCTGGCATCAAGGTAGGAACTGATCCTGACTGCTGCGAAGGAAGAACCAGCAATAGAGGTGCCAGAATCCAGAATAAGGTAGGAATTGAAATCATTGTATTTAGGGTTCTGTGGTAAAATGATCGGAGGATAGCGCATCCATCGAATCAGCAATTTTCGAGCGTGCACTACTAAAGGGCAAGTGGCGCGATCACTCGTAATATTATTTCTTAGGACTAACAACAGACAGACAATAGAGGAATATTTTTTTTTTGCATTTTTAAAGTAATAAAGGTCTATGAAATACTGTCCAGTACGGTCCAATACTGTACCTAACATGCGAAACCCACTATACACCTTCACCATTGTTGTTACACAAAAATATAAAACCAATACGACATGCATTTTAATAAGCACATGCACTGATTAGGACAAACATGCACTGATAAAACTATGAAAATATTATTTTGTTTGAGAATTAATTAAAAAAATTAAGGGGATGGAGGAAGGGGGTTAGCTTAATAGGTTTAATAGGGTGACCATTACAGTGGAACATCGTATAAAGGACTATATTGGAAGGTTGTTTGATTATTGATCAAAGGAACATTATTTTTTAAAGCTTTTCTAATGTGAAATATTTCCATATTATTTACTTTTAACCCTTTATTACTTGTATGTAAGATTTTAACTCCTGTATTTTTATTAAAGTCGTGATTTAAATTGATAAGGTGATTTGCGAATTCAGAAAAATCATTATTATGAAGACACCTCGTGACAAGACAAGACACCTCAAGGCACCTCAAGGCACCTCAAGACAACCCCACCTCGAAAAATTTTTAAATACCTAGATTATAAAAACAATAAAACTCTTTGTACTTATAGCCAATCTGCCAAACAAAATAGATTTTCTACCCTTGAAAATAGACGCACTGTATCTGAATTAAGCTTTTTACACAAATTATTAAATAATAAAGTAGACTCTTTTAACCTACTCTCCAAAATTAATCTCAATGTCCCCTTTCGTGTGACAAGAAATATGTATTTATTCCATCTGCCAGTCTGTAGCACTAACTATGCACAACACTCTTTCCTCTATCGTTCTTGTTCTAACTATAATGTTTTTTATCATCTATTGATATTTTTTACATGCTCCTTCATTTATTTAAAAATAAATTAAGACTTATTATTTCTGGCTGCGATACGATCCCACTTACTATTTAATGATGCACACACCTAAACACTTACTCCCACACTAATACACATAAACACACATCTACACTTACTCTCATACAAATACACACAACATCCTTTTGTTGTAACACAATTTAATAATATGTATGATTATTATTTAGAAAATTTAGTGGTCTGTCTTTAAATAGTATTTAAAAAAAATATGTTATTATGTCATTGTCGACTGTTTTGTTTCTTTAAAATAAATAAATAAACATGTGCTTTAACACTGTTGGTTTAATTGGTGTCCTGACGAAGAGACGGGTACGTCTCGAAACCGGTAGACATAGGAAAGTCGGTAAGTGGTTATATACATATATTCAATAACATTTAGTTTGTAAATTAATTTAAAATAAAATAAAAAAGTCATTTATTTTCTCTTGTTAAATTCATAGCAACCCTGTATTGAAAATTATGTTCAATGAACTTTTACAAGAGATATGAAACTATCAATAAATTATTCATAAATATTATAATTCAAGGTTAAGGCAAGAAAAATAATACGTTCAAATTGATTACCTTTGTTGCCATCAAAATTGGTTGAAAAAAATATTTTCGTGATAATCTTGTTGATGTTATTTCTGATAGATAATAAACAGAGACGTGAACCATATAAAAAAAGGGTATTCTGGTAACGCAAGCATTCATCATCATCATCATTTCCTTATCCTCATCTTATAGTGCATAGGGCATTAAATTGGTATATCAATGGTGGCGTATCTCAATCTTTTTTCTGTTTAAAAAAGGAATTCTGGTTAACAGAACTCTATTTTACGTCTACCCGGACACAATATATTGTTATTTATTTATATATACGCCCAATGGGCAATTTTAATTACATATTTATTATTACATAGAAAATTATTATAAAGGAAGAAAGACATAATGGTATATAGTAGACTTGGTGGGAGTGGAAGTAGGAGAGAGGTGTTTGTAGTTGAATTTGATTCACTGATCTTATGAAAGAAGACAACTTGTTATCAAAGAAATCAAGACTGGTATGTTTGTTGGCAGACTTAAGAATTCTGGGCATAGGAAAATTAAAACCATAGTTAGTTCTATGGTTATCTGTATGAAAGAGTAAGTTTTGTCTGAGGTTTCTAGTTGGGATTTTTAATTTTATTAAGCTCAGTAGATCAGGCGCATCAAAAAGAGTTGAAAATTCTAAATAGAACAAGAAGGTCAGATTTATTTTGACGGTCTTGAAGAGAAGATATATTTAAGCTAGTTTTTAACTCATTATACGTATATTGGTCTCTGGATAAGCCCAACCTCCAACCTATCTTTCTTAAAAATTAACGTTGAACTGATTCAATATTTTTTATGTGAACATCATAATATGGAGACCAGATAACAGAGGAATACTCTAGGTGCGGACGAACTAGGAAACAGAAGAGAGTTTTAAAGGTATTGATATTTTTTTAAAGTCAGTTGGGCTGCTGTTAGTAAATCCAAGAAGTTTTAAGGATTTGTTGATAACGTGTTCAATATGAATTGTAAAACAAAGTTAAGTGTCAAGTATAATACGTAAATCTCGTATACTAGACACAGATGATAATATTTTATCATTCAGTGTGTAGTCGTATATGATTGGAAAAATCCAACGAAAACCAGACGAAAAAATCTCATTACCTCGCACTCACTTATGTTGAGATGTAGATTATTGGATGAGCACCAGGTGGTAAAATAATAGATCATATTGTAATAGTGAACAATCGGAAGGGTTGTCAATCTGTTTGATAATCTAAGGGTCTATTATTTGTTTATACATACGCCTAGTGGGCATTTTTAAGGACATATTTATGCATAGAAAATTATTATAAAGGAAAGTAGAAAGACACAATGGTATATAGTAGACATAGTGTTCAAATATGACCCGGAATTAATAATTTAAAAGAACCGCGCTACAAAAATAGTTTTTTTTTCTTCTTCGATATCATACATATACATGTATTAATTTTTAGCGCGTTTGCCTACCATGCAAGAGAGTTCGATTCCCGACATGGTTGATATGAAATATTTATTTAAAAGGGTGTTTTTACACTAAAAATATTTTATTGTCACTGGACTGGTACCCAAAGCATAAGACTGATCATCTTACCTTCACGTTACAAAAATGGTCAAGATATGCTGCGATTGGTGTACCAATGCAGAGCCCTATGCATCATTAACTGCGAAAAGGGAGTTATGATTAAAAACACAAAAACGTAAAAATTTGACAGGCTCAAAGGAAAGCCATGCTGAGGATCTAAGAAGATCCAGAAGGAACTACAATCGTACAGTTCAGTGAATAATAAATTGCTATTAATTACTTAATAAATTGTAGTTTTTTGTATAGGAATAAATAAAACTAAAAAATTAAAAAAACAGCATAACCCCTTTATTTTTTTTATATTTTGTAATTGACATTTGTTTAAATTATTATTATTGTTGATATTTTTAGATAATATTTATGCATAAATATTTATGTTTGGTACATTTTGTAATTAATGTTTAAATTTGTATTATTGTTGGTTTGTTTTGTAATTTATATTCAAGTGCCATGTTTTAATGTTATTTTAATTGATTTCAATTGTTTAAGGATCATTTAATGAAAAAACACACGTAACAAAAAAAGCCCAGCCTAAATATAGGAACTTTCAAAAGAAACTGAGAGTGCGGCTAGGAATAGCAGGTGCCACATTCTACAGTATGAAGGCTGTCTGAATATCGGATATTTACTCAGTGAAAACGAAATGCCGCTTATATAACGCCTGCATAACACCTATTCTTCTCTATGGATGCGAATCGGGGCACTTCACTAGGGCCCAAAACAGCAAAACTCTGAGTTTTTAAAATAAGTGTCTTAGAAGAATCTTGTATGTGTGATAATAATGAAATAATAAGAGAACAGACGCAACAAACTCCGGAGACAACTGTCATCAAGCGGAGGCGATACGGTTGGCTTGGCCATGTACTGCGGGTGCTTCTTGAGAGCCTGCCTTAACCACGCTTGCCTACTTTATAACGCTTCGTGGACACCATATGCTCCAACTAGGGAGCGGACATGGAATGATGATGAAATATAGGACATTCCTAGCTTGCTTGGTAAAAAAAATGCGAAATAAATAAGTAAAAATATTTGAAAAAATAAGAATAATTAACAATGGCAATAAGCATGGATTTTTTTTATTAGCTTATAAATTAATCTAAAAAGTCATTAGCCGATCGATACTATTCTTATTAAAATCTGTTAAGAAATAAAGGAGATATAAAGAATTAAGTTTTAGTAATTTGCATGGTGCCAAAAACAAACTATTCGTGACGTCATCAAGTATGACGTCTTCGGATGTTTTGTGACGTCATCGGATTTTTTTTCATCAATGTCTACCGATTTTATAGAGTATTGTAGATAGCCTTCTTTTTCTATGTATCGTTTGTTTACATTTACAGCGTCCTGTCACTTATCAAACGCTACGAGTTGTGATTTATAATTTTCATGATAAATTGATAACCCAATTTACCATTATCATAATAAATTAATACTAAGAAGAAGTTAAAAACCATAAAATAATAAAAGAAATTGGAGATGTAAGATGTAATCCGTTTTCACTTTCATATGTCAGTGCCTGGAGCTGGAGTATGGAGTGGGTAAGGGGGGGGCTTAAGATAATATGCATAGACAATTCTCCTTATATTTTTATTTGTGGCCTGGGGAATTACCAACATTAAAATGAATGCATTACTCGTGAACTTCTGTGACAAAATTTATTACCAACTTACGAAACGACATTTTTTAAAACACTTTATATTTTAAACGAAAATAATGAATGAAAATATTCATTATAAGGGTTTATATAAACACTAGGGGAATCTTTAAAAAATCTTTTATTTGTAGAATAGGTTAAATCCGATATTCCTCACGAGTGATAATACCTAATAATATTGTAATAAATTAAAAATTACCAGACCCAACCTAATCCGCGCAGACCAGAGTCGTTGAATAGTCTGTAGTCGTTTATCTTTTGAGTAAAAAAATGTTCTAAATTAAACGTATTTCACAGTACGGAGATTCCCTGTATTAGTATGCAGTGTGGATCTTCATCTTCATTCATGTGAGATTGATTGCAGAACAACTCTGTTCTGTGTTAGTGTACAGGTTGGCAATTCGCCCACAGAACCATAACCCGATTCAAATACAGCATAACTCCAACTATCCGCATCAATGAGTGCCAGATTTCTTCCAAAAATGCGGCGAATTGGAATCACACTAAAAATTTGCTTAAATAAATATGTACCCTAATAACGATCTGGGTATTTGGCAATCCGCGTGACAGGAGTTCGGAAAAACAGAGTTCTACTGTATATATTTTTTTGTGTTTGGGTTTTCGTTACATACTGTACTTAAATGAATTGTTTATGTCTGAAAATATACTAATACCTTATTGTCTCCTAATTGCACCATTCACAAAGGTTATCAAAAAATACAAATAAGTTTATTGTTTGTTTGACTGCAATAAAAATAACGATTTATTTATGATCAAATCATATTTGGCACCTATGGCTTCGTTTACTCCGAGGTCCCAAATCCCCTCCGACCCCCACCACTCCGTACCCCCGCCCCAGAAACACTAATTAGAATAGTTTCATTATATTATTTTGGATAATCGTTTAACTAATTTTGTAAATCACTATTATATATTTGAGATAAAAATAACAAAAAACCGACAGTAATAGTTATTATTTATTTTATTTGAATTATTAGGGATATCAACAGTAATACATGTAAAAAAATATAATAAATAAAATATACAGAGAATAAAACCAATGACAGATATCCACAGAAATAAATTAAATACTCGTACATTACATGCCAGTGTGTTTGTGTGAGAGTAAGTGTGTGAGAGGAAAGGTGAGTGGGTGTTATAATGGAATGAGGAGGACATGTGTGTAAATATTATTGCACAAGTTTCAAAAACACAAAAATATCTTAAATATTAAGAATTAAAAAAAAATAAGATTTCATTATAGAAACTAAATATAAGACAAAAATGTTTGTTTTAAAACGCGCATTTCAAATGTTAATTTGTTACAATCAATCGGAAAGTTTAAATTATATTCACGAGCTAAACGTATAAGTGGAGAGTTCTGGGCATAGTTCGTATGAACTGCTGGCACATGAAATAGATAGTTCGACGTGTGACGGGTGCGGTAGCCAGGGACATTAAATGATTACTCCGACATAAGAGCCGGACTATCAAGGCGTCCACTAAATATGTCGTATAGGACCCCCATGTAAACGGCGATATTCTAAACTAAGCAAGTGGTGCTTTTTGCAGGAAAGACATATAATTGAGATCGGTATTCCTCCATCTCCAGTTAAGATGTCTAAGAAATGTCCATTGAATTTTCATAAGCAAAATACACCATTTTAATACACGCGATATCTTTAAATACCCGACATGTACGAAGTACAAAACCAAGATGTCGATGTGCACGGATCAGTATATCATCGAAGTGATTCTCAAATGTAAGTTTGCTATCAATAATAACACCCAGATCGCGTACGGTATCAACTCTCTGAACAGGTTGGTTTTCTAATATTATATTGATATGAGATTTTGACACTATGATACATTGACGTTAATACGATTTTTCAAATAGTATTCTGTCAAACGGTTTAGATCATCTTGAAGTTTATGACAGTCAAGAGGATTTTTAACTTTGAGGTTTATTTTTTTATCATCTGCGTACATTAAAAACTTTGCGTTCCTAAATACAACATAAATATCATAGAGATGCGCGTTGTAAAACAATGGTCCCAAGTGCGACCCCTGGGGTACTCCGGAGGAAATATCAGTAAACTCAGATCTAAAACCCCCAAAAACAACAGCTTGGCTTCTATTGCTGAGATACACCCAAGTTTAAAAGTTTTCTCATAAGAATTATGTGATCCACTCGGTCGAAAGCTTTTTCGAAGTCTGTGTATGATATAAATATATTATTATAATAACTATTATATGACCCCGAAGAGGGCAACGTGCAGTTGCCGAAACTAGTTGGTTGTGCCAGTAAAAAGTGGTTACTAAAACAAAGTTATTTTGATCGGAATTTGTTGCAACAGAGAGGGAAAACATTTTTGATAAGGTAATATGGAAGTCTAGGGCTTATGACCTGTCATTGTCTGGTTTAAGTGACCACTTTACACACTGTGTAACATTCTACTATTACATTCTACTAACTATGGTGAAGGTGTATGGTGCGTTTTGCATGTTGGTTGAATTGGTGTCCTGAGGAAGAGGCGGATACGTCTCGAAACCGGTAGACATAGAAAAGTCGGTAAGTGGTTATTTACGAATATTTAATAACATTTAGTCAGATTAATTTACAAACACAAAAATAAAGATTAAACATTTGATTTAAGAAACACAGTAATACTTTTTTTAAATTTTTTTTTTTAATCATTTGCTCTATCATAATAAATGTCAATATTAACATTTTTTATATTTTGTTATAGAGTCTTAACATTCTTGAAAGAGGGTTAAAATGTGCCATATTTTTTGTAAAAATTGGAAGGTAAAATGTATCAGGTGATCCCAGACACCTACGAGGAACGTATAATGACACATTACTAATTATCCTTCTAATCAAAGGGCTATCTGGTGTTGCTATTTTACATAAATAATTCTTATTAGTAACTTCCTGTTTTAGCTTTCAACTGCTTATGCGGGGCGTATTGCCATCTTTGTATGTTAAGCTTATGAGATGGCAATGCAAATGAAACGTATTTCACAGTACGGAGATTCCCTGTATTAGTATGCAGTGGTGTAGCGGTTAAGACGCTTGACTCACACACGGAAGGTTCCAGGTTCGATTCCCGGTGAGAACACAAAAATTGAAATGCGATTTTTCTCAAGCCTGGGTGATCTGTGATGTAATTCACCACTGTAATTTATTTATTTATGTATTTATTTTATTAGGTGAACAAACAGTATGTACACATATCTTGCCAATTTCTTTGTATATTAGTGTAAGAAACTCATGCACACACCAAAAAAATTGTTAACACTTAATACAATAATTTAAATTATGTTCAATATAATAAATGTTAAAGAAACGAAATTAAAAAATATTTGTATTAAAATAATGTTAAATGTCTGCTTCTCTCAAAATTTCTATAATTTTTTACCTAAATTTACATACATTGTCACAATCAGCCTCGGTAAATATATTGTTATATTGGTCGCATATTCTAGGTATTTTAGATTGTTTAAAATAGTTTGTTGACGCGTTTTCAGTGTAAAACAAAAGATTTTGTCTTGTCGGTCTAGATGGCACACGGAATGGAAGTATAGTAGGTTAGGAGAATCAATTTTATTATTTAATTGGGCCTCCTGGCCTGTTGTGGTGCAAAAAAATAATATATGTAAATATATATGTATATATATATATACATGATCGGGTTGTGGTCCTGTGGCTAGTGTCTCGGACTCACAGACCAAAGGTCCGTGGTTCGAATCCCACTCTACCCCAACTTGATTCCATTTTCTAATAGTGAGTTATTTACAACTCGTTGAAAATGTCCCTGAAAATTTAATATTTGGGTAAATCATAAGAAGGCAAATATATTTTTTTTCTATTAAAAAAAAAATATATATATTTATATAAATATATACAACAAGTCAAAAAGTTCGAAAGTCGTTAAAATTTTATTTCGATGTGTGTTGACCCTTTTTACTATCTGGCCGTACAGACTCCTAATATTCTCTAGCGAGATAACGCTGACTATTTTCCGACAGCATTTGAAAATGAGTTACCAGAGCATATTTGATTTGTTTAAATGTAGTATTTACATTTTCGATCAGTTATAAATTTGTAATTGTATTAACATTAACGCCAACTGTAGCCTGTAGATATGATGAAACGAGGGCTGAAGGCCCGAACTTTATAGCATATTTCCTGATAGTTAAAGATTATTTTATATTCCACTATTCGCTTCAGTAGATTTGACTTCGCATTTCCTTACCCTTTCCCTTTGTAACATTTATTAACTTTCCGGTTGGAAAGACGAATCCAACTAAATCACAGACAGGTATCTTAACAAAATCGGATATATTTTTAGATAAGGTCGGCAGAGATAATAAAGCAAACCATGGCATATAATGGTGATAAAATTGAACTGTCAAAAAAGCCATAATTTATTATAAATCAAAATTTATAATAAGCTTCCCAAAAAATTAGAGAAATAAATTTTATTAAAATATTTTCAAGAATTGAATGAATTAAAATGTAAATAACGTAATCAATATACAAACGTAATCAATACAAATTTATAAAGAAGAAAAAATAAAAGAATTTCATATGAATAAGCCACTCAGATACCAAAATAATATTTAAATCTTTAAATTCCACACAAGTCATGGTCAAAATAGCTTTGTCTTCAAAGGTGTCAAAAATTACAAAAATCTTCCCAATGAACGTAATATGTTAAGACCACCATAAATGCTGCAATATAAAATTTTATTTTATGTTTATATTTATGTTTATTGTTATATTTATGTTTATTGTTATATTTATATTTATTGTTATATTTATGTTTATTGTTATATTTATGTTTATTGTTATATTTATGTTTATTGTTATATTTTTGTTCATGTTTATATATTTATATGGTAGAATTGGCTCTGCACTTTATAGCCATTTTACTGGAATAAAAATTTAAAAAATTAAAAATGTAAAAAAATTAAAAAAAAAAAAAAAACTCATATATCAATAAATACATTCAAATTAATTTAAATAATTTTTTTGAACTAGTGTAAATATTTTAATTAGTATGAATGTACTATTATTTTCTGTTTTTCCTATTATATCCCATAAGTTTTTTTTCTTATGTACTCGTATATTCATAATTTTATAAATTCTAATAAATAAATAACTATAACAGTGTACGAGTAAGTCACTCTCCAAGCACAAGAGTCAGTCTCCTTTTTTGGAGAGTTACTGTTATAACATTTACTAGTTGTATAAAAGTAGATTTGTATGGAATATAAAAGACAGGCGCCGTGGCGCAGTTGGTTAAACGGCCATCTGTGAAACTGGCGTCACGGGTTCGATTCCCGCCAGTTGCAAGAAAAAAATCCAAGAAAGATTTTTTTCTCAATTGGGTTGGGTGTTGTGGTGTGTTCTTCATTACCTCCTTCTATATCCTCTCTACTCCACCTGAAAAAATAAAATTTTCAGACGTTGCCTAGTATGTAGAATCTCACCCGCATAAATAAAGGTTTCAGCTCTTTAACTTCACAAACATCCAGATGAAAAAATTGAAGGAATATAGACTTAAACCAGCCATTGACAGGTCATAAGCCCTGTAGATGCCTAGACTTCCATATCACCTTCTCTTAAATGTTATTCATCTCTGTTGTAATATGTTAATATAAACAGCTCGCGAGGGAGTTGAATCCAATCCTTGTCTACAAAAATTTGGACAAACTCAAAATATTGTTGATCATTTTTGTTAAATGAAGCCAAGATTATGAGTCTAACGCTTCATATACCAGTCAAGGTACTATAAAATATTCGAGTGTAAAGCACCCTTTTAAATAAATATTTCACATCAACCTGTTGGGATTCGAACCCGAGACCTCTTGCATGGTAGGCAAACGTGCTGACTATTACACTACGCGGGCGGTTTTTCAGCTCTAATTTTATAATTACATACCTAAACGTCATTAAAGGAATATAGATGGCAGAATGGTGAATGTCATAATACATAACCAGCTAATGACACGTCATAAGCCCTGTAAATGCCGACACTTCTATTTTTATTATTATTATTGCTAATGTATAAAGTGCCATTTTCGTAATATAATACCTCATGGGCGCTTTACAAAGTGATTATATAAATAAATAAATTTAATTTTAACTTTTAGAATTTGTAATTTGTAATTTAAGTAAAACAATTTACTTTGTTATCACTTGTTACGGATTTAAATAAATGATTTAGACATTGAGAACAAGTGGATTTTAAGATTTTTCGTAATATCATTTAAGTCTCACAATTTCGCACTTCTTCTGGGAGAGCATTCCATACCATAGGGCCTACGACCGCAAATGCGCGTTCACCGAATTTAGAGCGCTGTTTGCGTAGAGGTATAATAAATATTCCTCTCGCCGTAGACGTAGCTGATTTAACGGAACCTATCCAGATGCTCTTAAAACTGCAATCGTAAGACCCATTTATAAAGGGGGATCACATTCGGACTACAGAAATTATCGTCCTATTTCTCTACTCCCAACTATAAATAAAGTTTTTGAAAAATATCTTGTTAAATGTATAAATGTATTTTTATCTAGAAATAATATTTTTTGTTTAAATCAATATGGATTCTAGGAAAAAAAGACTACTACGCTTCTACTTTCTAGATTTTCAAATTATATAAACGGGGAGCTTAATGATAAAAAACATGTTTTTGTATTGATGATAGACTTTTCAAATACCTTTGACACGCTAAACCATGAAACACTTGTTAAATCTCTCGAAATTGCAGGAATAAGGGGTATATGTAGTAAAATTATGGAAAATTACCTAAAAAATCGTTGCATGAAAGTAAAAGTTGCAGAAAATTATAGTAATGAAAGAGTTGTGTCTACGGGAACAGCTCAAGGATCAGTCTTCGGACCGATTCATTACTTAATATATTATAATTCAATGGAAAACCATGTAAAATTTTCGAATTGCTTCCAATTCGCAGACGATACTGCCCTTGTAATAAGCCATTCAAATGTAAAAACTGACCAAAAAATGCTTCAAGATTATTTTTCAAATCTCATTAAATGGGCGCATGACTATGGCTTAGTAATAAATTCTAAAAAACTAAAATTGTTCATGTATCCTCACCATATATTACTAAATGTGAATTTGAAATAGAAATACAAGCTCATATAAATTCAAATTTAAATATAGAATCAGATAAATGTAATTGTCCAATTATAGATGTGGTAAATAATCATAAATATTTAGGATCAATTATTGATTCTAAATTTAGCTGGGGTGTTCATATTGATGGAATCTGCGACAGATTAGGCTTAAGGTTATTTATGAAATTAAAAACATACTACCTTTCAAAACGTTAAGATACATATATACCTCGCTCATTGAATCCATTATATCTTACGGAGTGCGTGTCTGGGGTCTCACCTTCCAGTCTCATCTGGGTAAAATTTATGATATTCAGGTGAGACTATTGAGGGGATTGTACCGAATAGCATAATCCGTGAGGCGAAACATATGGGCGAAGGTGTATAATTATGTAATGTCCTGCCGGTAAAACAACTCTGTGACTACAAATTGATTGTAGATCACTTTATTGATCCGGAATATAAAAAAAGAGTTTCCCACACTCACAACACTAGATTAAAAACTAAGGGCTCCCTGTCTGTTCCCCGAATTACAAATTACTTCGGAGAACGAACATTAAATTGCGTTGTTCCAAGATTGTTCAATGATCTCCCTCAAACCATCATTAACTTGAAAAATCTTCAAATGAAAATAAAGAACTGAAGAAATATCTTCTAGATACGAGTACTTTATAGTGCCTGTTTATAAATAAATCTGTAAAATATAAATAAAATAAATGTAATGTAAACCTGTCATAAAAAATAATAAAAAATGTGTCCCATCGACAAGTCTTTAGACTTAGTGGGTAACAAATTCTTAAATGTATTTTTTAATTATAAAATAAACGCTGCTCTGCAGCACTGAAACTGAAAAAAGCGTAATACCTCTGTCAGCTAGTTCTTATGGAATGCGTAGTTTCTTTAGATATTCCAGAGGAGAGTTGCGCAGTGACTTATACATAAGCCAACGGAATTTGTATTCCACCCCCTGCTATGAAAAACGTAGCCAGTGTAATTCCCGAAATAGAGGAGTGATATGACTGAACTTAGAGATTCCTAAAATGAGTCTCGGCGCGGCATTTAAAACAGACTGTAGGCGAGTCATTTTATTCATTACTAGACCTGCGTAGATACCATTAATTGTATTATTGAATCGGCTCTAGACACTACAATCGCATTTATTAATTGACGGGCGGCATCAACCGGCATTTAATTTGTCTCAGCTGGTAGAAGCATGAACTTATCGTTCTACTAATTTTAGCATCAGGAGAGAGGTCAGAGTTAAGACTCCCAGTAGTTCAACGGTGGGTAAAGCGGTACTCTATACATCGGGTAGTGTATCCTGAATTCCTAAATCAAATTCTGTCGTCTGGCCGAAGCCATCAATAGTTGTTCCGTTTTAGATAGGTTTAATATTAGTCTATTTGCAGACATCCAGTTTTCTATTATTTATACGCATCCATTAATTAAATTAACAAACACATTTTCCTCGCCAGGTTTACAATAAAAATAAATCTGTGTATCATCTGCATAGCAGAGCGACGATTTTTTTAAAGGTAATCTACAAACAAAAAAACATTAATTTATACCTACGTATAAGTACATAATACATATTTATTTTATTTTTTATTAATAAATTTCCTAAAAGGTACATGTTTTTTAAAACTCTATACAGATCTACTTCATACATCTAGTAAATGTTATCACTGTGATTCTCCAAAAAAAGAGACTAACTCTTGTGCTTGGAGAGTGACTTACACTGTTGTAGTTGTTAATTTATAAAAGTTTATATAATTCTAAATATATGAGAACATGAGAGAAAAAAAAATAACATAGGATATATAAAGAAAAAAACATAAAACAATAAGACATTCATACTAATTAATATTTAATGTAGTTTTTACACGTGTTCAAAAAAATTCTTTGGATTTATTTTAAATTTATTTATTGATATATTATTTTTAATAGTTTTTAGTTCATTGTGGGGATTATTATATTTTTTTACACCTTTGAAGACAAATCTTTTTTGACCATGACTTGTGTGGAATTTAGGAACTTCAATATTATGTAGGTATTTGAGTGACTTATTCATCTCAAATTCTTTTATTTTTTCTTCTTTATAAATTTGCATAATAGAATTAATTTTTTGAAATGAAAAATCACATTTTAATTTTTGAGTTCTCACCGGGAATCGAACCCGGAACCTTCCGTGCGTGAGTCAAGCGTCTTGACCACTACACCACGGAGGCCGCCAAATATATATCGTCTGACTAACTTGCGAAACTCCAATCTCCAAAAATAAAATTTTTACAGAAAGGTGAAAAAACAGTATAATTTTTTGAAATGACGAGGACGACCAAGAAAGACGTGGCATGATCAGATAAACCAAAATCTTAAGTCTGGTCATATGAAAAGCAGACAGAACCGAAGGGCATGTATGACAAAATGTATGAATGTGGAAGATGGACCAGGATAGACATGTGTGGTGGTCCATTCTCTCTGCCTACCCCTACGGGGAAATGCGTGATGGTAGTAGTAATAGTAGTAATGTAAAAGTTTAATTTTATGTGAATGAAAATAATGGTTTGTTTCCATAATATGGTTTGCAAATTTAAAAAAACTAATGCTAGAAAGTCCACGGCGGTGTTCGTTAACTCTGATTTTTAAATTGATCTAATTGATATATTCACTGTTACAATCTCCATACGTAATTTCATACACACCGCATATTTCTAAAGGTTATATTTTTAATTTGGAGCTATCGAGTATTTCCCTTAAATTGTTGTTTGTATAGAACTCGAGTATGGACATTGGGGGGTAGGAATTTACTAATATTTAAAGATATTGAACCAGTGAACATCATTTTCTTCCGGGATTTATTTTCACTTTTCATATTTTTATTTGCAGAATACAAGTATTTTTCATCTCTGTTGTAAAATATTATTAAATACATCATATTTTCTTGACTTTCTTCTTTACATAGCTTCTACCCAAAGTAGGCCTAATATTAAATCTTATTCCCCGCCTTAAGGAGGAAAATGTCTTAATTGAGAAAGTTCTCATGAAAACAACATCAAAAACCTCTAGAACCTTATTTAATTTCATCCGTCAATGTCTGAAGTGTTTTCGACTCGATCCCTACTCTCGTTGATATTTTTGAAACACATAAAGTAATGTCACTTGCACTCGAGCATATCTCTTCGAGGACAAAAAAACATGGACTTCTCATAAATCTAACAAAAAACCAAATTGTACTTGTTGGTAGTAAAAAAATGTACTCAAAAGTGAATTTTTCCACACTTCCTCTTTTCAAAATAGATGGTACAGAAATTCCATTCATGAATTCAGTGAACAACTTAGGTGTTCATTATTATATTATTGTTATCAAAAACATTTTTCACTTTGTGGTATGACATTTTACACATATTTGTTTATAAATTTGTATAAACCACTTATTTTTTTGTAGAAATTTTGCATGACAATAAAAATGGTTTTCGTTTAAATAATTCAGAACGATCAGAAATTAGTAAAGCCAATAATCAAAAACTTCAAATAATAAATAATCAATTTAATTTAACTTCGAGTCCTCTTTTAAAACTATTCCCGTAATGATTTATTTTATCTTCTCTCTCTCTCTTTCTTTCAATTTTCTGTCTCTTTCATACAATATTTTATTATATAAATAGCAACGCGTGTAATTATAAGTTAGTTGAATTCCTGACGATGAGGTAGTAACCTCGAAACCGGTCGAAGTGTAATTTTAAAAAATTAAGTGGTTTATACAAATTTATAAACAAATAAGTGATTCATTATTATATTCATTCATAAGCATTTAGGGTGGCACGATCAGGTTAACGAAGTTAGTCGTAAACTTTATAGCAATTTGCACTCACTTAAAAGATGACGGAGTTTCTTGCCAATTAATGTTTAGCAAACATGAGTCCAGAGCTTACTTCTTCCACTCCTTGAATATGCGGATGTATGTTATCCAGCTGCTAACTCTGAACTACTTGATAATTTAGAATGATTGCAGAATGTTTGTATACGTTATATCTTTGATCTTCGCAAATTCGACCACATAAACGAATATTGCACGCAACTACACTGGCTCAGTATCAGGCATAGAAGAAATATTCACATTCTATCACTTCTTCAAAATATTTTAAATAATCCCACTTTGCCTGTTGATCTGAGAGAGCTCTTCTAACCTCTATCACAACACAGACTATCTCTTCGTTTTAGTAACGAGAGAACCCTTTTAATACCCTTTCATCGCTCCAATTTTCTGACCTCCTCTTTCGCAGTAGCAGCTGCTCGATTGCGGAATAACCTACTCACTAATGTTAGAGACGCCCCTTCTTTATTTACATTTAAGTCAAGATTGATATGTCATTATCTAAATATTTAAGCTTTTCATTTATCCTTCTTCTTTCCTTCCCATCCCCTCTCCTCTTTTCATAGCATAGTGTTATTTATTCATTTATTTTTATTTTCTTAATCTTTGTTTTTAATTTTTGTATAAAATTGTAAGATTCAATATGTCCATGTATTTATAATTTTCTCAAACTGTACGGTTTGGGTAGGTAGGAAGAAATAACCTTAAGGCAAGGCAATATGCCCGCCCTTATATTTTTTTTATTTTTTTATTTTATTTATTTAATCCAATATAAAATACAATACAAATACATAGTTAACAAAATGTCTATACAATAGGTAGGTACATTCAATATATATATATTTTAATGGATATAGCCACTCCACTGGCCCACAGGCACGTTCCGGAGTGTCAGTGTATTTTTTATTCATACATAATTGTACATAATTTCACATCAATTGTGTAAAAATTTAAAATAAATAAAAAAATTAAAAATTAAAACATATCTACATCAATAAAACGAAAAAGGATTTTCAGGAAACTATAATTACATTCTTATATATGAAACATATTCCTCAGCTTCCTGTCTAGTCTTTTTAGTAATCCATGTTGTTTTTCATTTTGTTCGCCAATATATATATTTTATATGCATGTAAAGTGTTAAATAATAAATAATAATAAAACATTAGTACCTAATATACATAGTACTGGCGAGCCGTGATTTATTTTATAGGCAATCAACAATAAAATATCATTAATTTGTACCTAGATATAAGTACATAATAATTAAGTAATCCAATAATTATTTTTCGGTGGTTCTGTGAAAATCAACTCAAACAACAATTATCATTAACCACTCGTTTGAGTAGGTAGGAAGAAATTGCCTTAAGGCAATATGCCCGCCCTTTTACGTTTATAAATTGTATATGTATATAAAGTGTTAAATAAATAAATAAATACTCTCATGTAAAAATCCTGAAATAGCAAATCGAGTAGAATTAAATCCGACTCGTAGTGTAGTGGTTGGTTCCTTCGCCAACCATGTTCCAGGTTTGATTCCCAGCAAACTCGACTTGTAATATTCGTCTTAACCGTTTAAATTACACATATTTTGTTTTGATTGATGCCTTGCAAACGTAATCATCGTGAATTAAAAAATTACAACAGGGATGGAGATCATTTTGAAAAAGGGAATATGAAAGTCCGGGCATTTACGGGCTGGTTTAACTTACCACTATACACACTGTGTAACATTTACTATTTTGCCTATGTTTAAACAGCCGTATTTCTTCAACACTTCCATCTGCTAATTTTAGTGAAGTTAAAGAGAAATCAAAAAATAAGGAACTTCAGCCCTACGGGAAATTGGATAGAATAAATGTTTTCTTGCGCGCGGTAAAAATCGAAGCATTAAATTGCATTTTATTTCAATTATTTATTGACAATTCTTGATGAAATTTCATGTTATAACTTATATTTGCATATAAGTTATTAATTTTAAAATACTTCCACTTATTTATTTGCCCAATGAGCGTTTTCACCCTCTAATGGGCATATTCAGTCTGAAGATAAGTTATCTGGCTGAAATAAGTTATTACATCATTAAATTGTACAGCAAAGTTTCTCAAAAATATACGGAAAAAAAAAAAAACATTTTAATAAAAACTAACTACTTTGAACGATATCACTGGTTCATATGAATCAACCTATGGTATGAGAATTATGGAAGACTCTCGGTTTGCTTGCCGTGGATGGACCAATGGGAAAACCTGACCGAGAATAATCAAAAAAGAAGTAGGCAACGCCTAAAAATATTTATTTTTTTTACTTCTTTTTTACTTTTATACTACTAATTTTTAAATTTCAACCATGTTAGTAATCGAACCCGAGACCTCTTGCATGATTGGCAGACGGGTTGACCATTACACGACGAGGCCGACATTCAAATATAATTCCATTTGGCTTAAATACAAATTATTAAAATACCATTCTACAATATTAAAACACAATGAAATATGAAAAAAAAAACACAATGAAATATGAAAAAAACACAATGAAATATGAAAAAAATACAATTAAATATTGATTGATTTGGTGTTTATTTTGTAGAACTCCATATTTAAACTTATAATTAGAAATCAAACACAGATTTGAGTCTACTGAACACTTTATTTTATTTTTACAAATATAAACATATAAAAATAAAAACTTCGTGACAATTGTTTCGCCTTATTAGGGCATTTTCATTCGTTTCGTTTAAAAATGCCCTAATAAGGCGAAACAATTGTCACGAAGTTTTTATTTTTATATGTTTATACTTGTAAAAATAAAATAAAGTGTTCAGTAGACTCAAATCAGTGTTTGATTTCTAATTACAATTATATATTGTGAAAATGCAATTTAATATTACTAAAATACAATTAAATATTATTGAAATACTTTTTTGGTGGTGACTCATCTCAACCGCCTAACTAGGGTCAGCATCCCCGTCTCAAGACACTAAACACATTTTTTTCAGTTACTTTAATCAAAAATTCACTTCAAATAAACATTTTTATCCACTCTGATCATTTTCTTTTATACTCGCACCATAATGCGATATTCTCTGTTTCAATTCAACATTCTGAGAGATTTTTAATAATCGTTTTCTAATGTTTGAAGCTCAATACAATAATTCAGTTTCAGATCTCTACGTAGACCTTTTCAGTTGCACGTATATCAGTTTTCAGTTGTCGGAAGAAATTTGAGTGGGACGGTCGTGTTCGCTTGGCGCTATTTGGCCAATATTTATAATTCTTATTTGTGAAACAAATCACAATTTAAAATTATCTTAATGTACTAAAAATGCGATTGCTCGCTTTGTTCCTGATGATGAGTGCTTTTAACTTTAATTTATAAGTATTTAAATAGTTTTATTTTCTTGTTTATAAAAATAAAAACCAGTTGACAATTTTGCGTGAAAAAATAGTGGGTAGTTCTAATATAATACTAATGTTTCACTATTCAGAGTAAGTGTGTTTTATGTTATTGACTTAATTGTTGTATTTTTTTATATTAACTTTCAAAAACAAAAAATATGCACTTTGGCGGGCTTATTGCTATAAGCACGGCCAAACAAAAAACACACAGGTCAAACAAACTTGTCAAAATTTACACATTGAAAAATTAAATTTAAACATATTTTTTTTTAATTGCAGTATACAAACTTGTACATACATAATTTAATAGATAAAAAATACCTTTCTTGAAGGCATTAGATAATGAAAAATGTGGGATCCGATTATGAGTTTGAGTGCTGAAAGGAATTGTATAATATAATATTTATAGTTACTAATGGAATACGTTTTTACAATTATTATATATTAGAAATATTTCTAGTTTGTCCAAACGATAAAAGACTGAAAGAACCGCAAACGTCCTCCCGTATTTTCTTCCCAGATTATGGCACTGCAGCAGTGATTTTTTACACATTATAGATATTTACCATTGGCATGACTTGATCATTTTTTTTAAAATAAATTGTTTCTTATGGGAGCTCAGACCATCCAAAAACCCAAAAAATCTGCTTTACTCCGACGTACGGTGTACAAATATTATAAATAATTTTGAAAAACAGAAAATGTTTCGACACAGAAACATATCATTCTGATACTCTTTCTGGAAAAAAAACAAAATCGGTTCAGTTTTGGGGTGCGGAAAACGAGACAATGAAACTTCGACTTTAGTTACACATAATCAGTGTGACATGCAGTTGTCTTTACCTATTCATCAAACTAATCAGGCACCGCATATCTTCTTAATATTAAACTATTACACCAAATATGAAAAGGAATAAGGAAGTCGAGACATAACGAAGCGTATGTCCTGTCATTGGCTGGTTTTACGTGGGCGCTTTTGACACTGTAAATTTCACCATTCTTATTATATTTTAACATCCTTATTTCATAAATTATTATATTCATGTTTCAGTGCTGCACAATAGCGTTTATTTGGTATTTTTAGAAACATATTATAATAAGTTAATTATTAATTATTATAATTGAGTTTACTAAATAACATATTCTACCATACAGATGTATTACTATTGTTACTTTATTGAATTACTTTGTATTTATTTTTACTATCAATTAATTACCGAATGAAATTATAAAATTACTATAAATTATTAATAACATATTGCCATGCATTATCAAGTAATTTCTCTGCATTCCATTCCTGGACATGTATACATTTTTATTATTTATATTTTTTAATTATTATTTTGTATATTGTTTTGATTATTTTGTATATTATTTTGATTATTTTGTATATTGTTTTATATGTATATAAATGTTTTTAATTTATTTATAAAAGAGTCCCGACTAAACACGGAATTTTCTAACAAGTCAGGACATAAAAAAATATAATTATGCCATGATAAAATAATTGTGGTAAAAGACAAAAAGAAATTTTTTTTAGGACAGGTTTATTTTCATCATCATCAAATTCCTTTTCCGCACGTAATGGTGCATAGGGCACTGCATTGGTTCACCAATCGCAGCGTATCTTGATTATTTTTGTAACATAAAGATAAGATAAGATGATCAGTCTTACGCTTCAAGTAACAATCCAGGGACAATGAAATATTCTGGAGTGAAAACATCCTTTCAAATAAATATTTAATTTCAACCATGTCGGGAATCGAACCAGAGACCTCGCGCATGGCAGCATCGCTTTGTCGGCCTCGTGATGTAATAGGTTTATTTTACACACTTTATACATTTATATTTATTTATTACCTTTGATCAGTCACCATAAAATATTAAGCAGATACTTTTTCAGTTCTTTTGTTTAAATTTAAGATCTTTTATTTTAATGATGGTTTGCGGGAGATTATTGAACAACCTTGGAAGAACGCAATTTGATATCCGTTCTCCGAAGTAATTTGTGATTCGTGGAACGACCAGGGAACCCTTCGTTTTTAATCTAATGATGAGAGTGTGAGATACAGCTTTTTTAATTTCGGATCAACAAAGTGATCTACAATCAATTTGTAGTCACAAAGCTGTTTTACCGGCAGGACATTACATAATTTACTAAAAAAAAAAAAATATTTATATGTATAGCAGTCTCACCTGAATATCATAAATTTTACCCAGATGAGACTGGAAGGTGAGACTGGAAGGTGATACCCCAGACACGAACACCGTAAGATATAATGGATTCAATGAGCGAGGTTTATATGTATCTTAACGTTTTGAAAGGTCCTCTCGATTTCATAAATAGCTTTGAGCCAGTACCTTTATCTGTCGCGGATTCCATCAATATGAACACCCCAATTAAATTTAGAATCAATAATCGATTCTAAGTATTTATTAACATATTACAACAGAGATAAGGAACATTTGAGAGAAGGTAATATATAAGTCTAGGCATCTACAGGGCTTATGACCTGTCGATGGCTGGTTTATATTTGAACATCTATATTCCTTCAATTCTTTCATCTGTTGATGTTTGTGAAGTTAAAGAGCTGAAACCTTTATTTATGCGGGTGAGATTAATCTAATTGAATTATTTTACCCACATACTAGGCAAAATGCTATGTTTTCAATTTCTATACTTCTTCATGGACCAGGTGGATTTATCAACAATAGTTTGAGTTTGTCCAAACTTTTATAGACAAGGACTGGATTTAACTCCCTGGGGAGCTGTTTATGTAAGGTTGCCACTTAAACCAGCTATTGACAGGTCATAAGCCCTGTAGATGCCTAGACTTCTATATTACCTTCTCTTAAATTAACTTTCTTCATCTCTGTTGTAATATGTTAATATAAACAGCAAGGAGTTCAATCCAGTCCTTGTCTATAAAATTTTGGACAAACTCAAACTATTGTTGATAAATAATATATGTATGGAAAAATAAACTATTAAAAAATCAAGTCTTGTATCCTACGTAGACTCGTGTTACATCACGGCCACATAGTTATGTTTTATTGTATGCACTTATGTAAAATCTTGCAGACGATGCCTTAATATATATATATCGGGAGAAAATTATAAAACAATTATGGACAGACTAAATCATGATCTTAATAGTGTATCACTGTGGCTAAAAATAATAAATTAAAATTAAATGTAAACAAAACTAAATATATGAATATAGGAAACAAAAGAATAGAAATTACACCATCAATTGTAATAGAAAATGAAAAACTTAATGAAGTCACTGAAATTAAATATTTAGGTGTAATGTTGGATTCAAAACTTACATTTCACCAAAACGCTAAGATGGTAATAAATAAGATTGCAAAAAAAATATCAATTTTGGGAAGGATCAGAAGATTTATTGATAAGGACTCCTGCAAAACTATTTACAAAGCAATTATTGAACCACACGTTAACTACTGTAGTAGCATTTTATTTTTATCAAACAAAGAAAACATAGATAAACTAACTGTATTACAAAATAAAGCCTTTAGAATCATTTTGAAAAAAAACAGATACACGAGGGTAAAGTCGATGGTAAATGAAATGAAATTATTAACATATAAACAAAGAATATTTTACAATACAATGATATTTGTTCATAAAATTATAAACTCTAATAAAAAAACAGAATTTTGGAAAAAAATTGATCGGAACCAGCATGAACACAATCACAATACTAGAGAAAAGAACAAAATTAGACTTCCATTTAGGAAAAAGGCAAAGTCACACAATTCAATTTTATTTAAAGCAATTAAAAAGTATTACGAAATGGAAAAAAATATTTATGAAGAAAAAAACATATCAAAATTTAAAATAATGGTCAAGACATATGTGATAAACAATTTATAAATTAAATATATTTGCAATGTTATTATTAGAACACACATAACAATATGTATGATATGTGTGCCCTACTTAAAGATTTAAATAAATAAATAAATCTGTTTTATGCACTACATTAGTACCTAATGTAATAGTTTTGGCGAGCCGTGATTAATTTAAAGGTAATCAACAAAAAAATATTATTTATTTGTTCCTGCATATAAGTAAATAATAAATAAGTAATATAATTTTGTAAAGATTATATTTGAAGCACTAACTTTGTGGTTATTTATTATAATAAAATAAATAAAACAACTTTGTTTTTAACCACTAATTTTTATTTTTCACCGACCGGTTTCAAAGCAAACGAGCTTCTTTGTCAAAGTTTACGTAACTAATGAATCGATTCATTTTTATTTTATTTCTATCATGTTCACTAAATACTACACGTGGACCCAATAAATTAAATCAAATCTTAGAAATTAAAAAAGCGATTCATAGTAAGAAAACAATAATTAATAACCAAATAAACTATATTTCTTTTAGTCCTCTCCTGTCTTACTTCGAAAATAATGATATCAGATCACCACCCGTGTAAGGAAATAAAACTCTTGATTTATTGGGTCCACGTGTAGTATTTAGTGAACATGATAGAAATAAAATGAAAAGGAATCAATTTATTAGTTACGTAAACCTTGACAAAGAAGCTTGTTTGCTTTGAAACCGGTCGGTGAAAAATAAAAATTAGTGGTTAAAAACAAAGTTGTTTTATTTATTTTATTTTAATGAATTACCACAAAGTTAGTGCTTCAAATATAATCTTTATAAAATTATATTACTTATATATTATTTACTTAAATAATTATTTTTTTTTTATTACCTTTAAATTAATCACGGCCCGCCAGAACTATGTATATTAGGTACTAATGTAGCGCATAAAACAGATTTTACATAAGTGCATACAATAAAATATAACTTATGACGATAAATTCCTGTGTGGCTGTGATGTAACACGAGTCTACGTAGGATACAAGACTTGATTTTTTTAATAGTTTATTTTTCCATACATATATTATTTATCAACAATAGTTTGAGTTTGTCCAATTTTTTATAGACAAGGACTGGATTTAACTCCTTGCTGTTTATATTAGCATATTACAACAGAGATGAAGAAATTTAATTTAAGAGAAGGTAATATAGAAGTCTAGGCATCTACAGGGCTTATGACATGTCAATAGCTGGTTTAAGTGGCAACTTAATATAAACAGCTCCCCAGGGAGTTAAATCCAGTCCTTGTCTATAAAAGTTTGGACAAACTCAAACTGTTCTTGATAAATCCACCTGGTCCATTAATAAGTATGGAAATTGAAAAAATAACATTTTCAGGCGTTGCCTAGTATGTAGGTGAAATAATTCAATTAGATGAATCTCACCCGCATAAATAAATGTTTCAGCTCTTTAACTTCACAAACATCAACAGATGAAAGAATTGAAGGAATATAGATGTTCTAATATGGGCAGAATGGTGAATGTTACACAGTGTGTAAAGTGGCCACTTAAACCAGCCGTTGACAGGTCATAAGCCCTGTAGATACCTAGACTTCTGGATTTCCTTCTCTTAAATTAATGTTCTTCATCTCTGTTGTAATATGTTAATATATTATTAACATAGAAATATAATTACGTAAATACACTTTAGAAAGATACATCTTAAAATTAAGCAATCACATAAATTGGAAAAAATGCCCACAAAGACTTCAGCGTCTGAGCGTGGGCCATTCCTTTTTTAATTATTAAAAAGCTTATATCTCTTTTTTTTAATTTAAATTTAAATGTTGAAGTTGTATTTTTTTAAATCTTCCAACAGACATTTTAAATCGGACTTGAAAAGTAAAATGTGTATAAATATTCCGGATTTCAATGTAAAAAATATGTATCCTTACTGTGCGAAGACAAATTGAATGTAGTTATGCATAAAGCAGCCAGTTCACAATTTTGAGAAAATCAGATATTGGTGTTATCGAATTCAGGAAGGTCTATTCTGTTCTGCAAAACAGCCAGTAGCTCAATCACAAATAACTATCGACGTCTTTAAAACATGCTAAGTATTTGAGCGATCACAATGAACAATAATGAACATGCTTAGCACGCTTGCCTACTTTTTGAGGCATCAAGTTCTCAACGTCCTGGACGTCCACTGCTGACGAGAACCTGACTTGGGAGGACGCAAAATGCTCTTTGTGGATGCCATATGCTCCAACTAGAGAGCGGATATGGAATGATGATGTGTGAGAATTAGAACCTGAACTTTGGACGAGTGTTTTCGGCTTAATAGCTGCTCTCGGCGTTTACGGTAAAAAATAATACAATAACTTGCATTTGTAAAATAGCAAGGAGTATCTAATACAAAAAAGTGAAAATTAAATTACAATTATTATGGCGACTGCTTTTCTTGACATTTGAATGAATAGCATGATAAATAGTAAATAAATAAATAAAAATATCTACACCGATGAAATTCCAATATGTGATTGCGCAGCAGGATTATACGTTGCGAAACGTAAATATTACAAATTTCAACCTGCTTCCATCATTTATTTTCCAATTCCACACTTCGCTCCCATAAACAAGGGCCAGCACCAGAACTCCTAATGAACTGTGAATTGTGAATAATGTGAACTGCTAATTTTGCGTCCTCCGATGTTCATCTTCATTTCTTTGCCAAGGTAAATTTAAGTGCACCGTTCGCCCCGTTCCCGGCATTTACTGCCCTCTCAATATATTTCTCAGTCATTCCATCCCTAGTAAACATACTTCCCAGGGACACAAACACCCCTATCTGTGTCAGTTTAACCATTCACAGTGATAACACATTCAATTATAGGTACTTTAATTTCTTTCAAAAACCATCACTTTTGTTTTATCGACATTCATCAGCTGATCGCTTCCCTTGCATACATCGTAGGCTTTTGTTACCAACCCCCCTCTAAAAAGATTAAGCCCCTTGTGTTTGGAAAGGGATTAACATTTAATATTTACCCCTTCGAATCTTATAATTGGAAAATCATTATATTGTCGAGTTTCCGGCATAAGTCGGTAACTACATTTTATTAATTGTGAGAATTTGCACCTTTAAAGCTAAAAACTCATCCGAAATTAACGATTCAAATATAAATACAAGCTGCATATTATGAAACATTGTTTTTTGTATTTATAAAAATGCGATTTTTTTTTTAAATAAAGATTATTTTATTCCATTTATGAATACTTCTAATTTTTCGAAAATTTGTAGTTATCAACTTGTGCCCTTAGGGTAATGACCTAATAGAGTCGCCCGTATTGAGAAAAACCATCCTATAATTACTGACCACGTAGTTCGCTACAGATGACAGCAATTTACATTACATACCCTTTTTTATGTACCAACTTGTAAAAACAATTATACCTCGAATTCATTTATTAGACGTACCTGTAGAAATTATAATGGAATCAGTATTGATGATTTTAATTGCACGTTGCATTTGTACAGAAAATTTCTTCATGGGGTCGATTATTTGGGATAGTTGCTGAATGTTTGGTGGTTTATGCTATGTATATGTGCCGCGTGTAATTTATATGTTTGTGTATGTTTTATATGTGCATTCATGTGTGTGCGTGGATGGCTCGGAGTGTACATTCTTTTATTTATTTTAATTTATTACCTCCATGGAAAACGCAAATGTTAACAATTATTCTTTTCTCAATTGAAATTCTTATTTTTTTTGTCACATTTAATGTTTATATCTTTTGCATAATTTATGAAAACTTAATTGGTCTTTTTATGTTAAAAAATTGTTGTTTTTAATACTTATTATGTATGACTGTATGTTTTCTAAAATATTTTTTTTTTTTTTTAATACATTAAATTACGGCAAAAGGTACTTAGATTGAGAATTGCAAGCGCTAACCGAAACCGTCTGTTACATGTTTATTGTTCAGGTTATTTCAAATGAAAATATGAAAATAATTATTCATAGATGGCGCTTTTATCATTTTTTTATTAAAAAATGCCATTTTCACGCTTATTTTCAATGGAAATTTTACAAAACTTGGTTTGCGAAAACTTTACACTACAATAATTGTAACAAATACCATAACAATATAATTTAGGTCCTTTTCACAAAATGGTGTACAAAACAAAAAAGAACTTGTCTTATTTTTGCACTTCATTGGATTGAGAAAAGAGGGAAGTGGGTTTTTCACTGACTGGGAATGATGCAATAAAGCTTAAGGGCTTCTCTAGAGAATGATTACTCTGAGCTTGTGCCAAAAACACGACCATAGTAAAACAGAAAATCAAATTACACTGGAACCTCGTGTTAAAATGCACGGTTTTTAAATAACGCGGCCCAAAAATTGAATAAAAATCATTTTGGACATTTTAACGATAGCACCTTATCAAAACTCAAAACATCAAACTTTTTTTAGAGCAAGTGCTTAAGGAGAATATTAGGCATAAGGTGGTTTGATTTCATTACTACCATTGAAGTCCGAGAACTGACGCAGCAGCCTCCTATGAGCGTCGTGAGGATGCGGCGGTGGGCAGGCATGCATCAAGAGAACGGAAACCCAAGTTCTCCAAACCTAGGTTTTGATTTTAAAAAAAGATAAAACCCGCACCCCAAATTGAACCGATTTATTTTTTTTATTTAGAAAGAGTTTCGGGGTGAAGTTTTCTTTCACGGAATTACATTAATGGCATACACAATGGCATACACAAGAGCATCCAAAACAATATACTATCGTTATCTCATGGACGGAGTAAGACTTGAAAGGGTTTCAACGTCCAGAGATCTCGGGGTGTTGTTTGATGCTCAGTTATCTTTTAATCTTCATATAGTTAATCTATGTAATGACTCCCTTAAAATGCTTGGTTTTGTTCTTAGAAATGCCAAGATCTTTTCTAACACTCAGATTTTGAGGACATTGTATAATTCCTTGGTAAGAAGTCGTTTGGAGTTTAGTTCCATTATTTGGTCGCCACATGAGACTCGATACTCTTTGATGGTGGAGAGAGTGCAGAAAAAATTTCTGCGCTATCTGTACCTTAAAGAGTGTGGATATTATCCTTGGCTCTTCCCAACTGACTTTTTACTGGGAATGCTAGGCTATCAGTCATTATGGAGGAGGAGGGACGTTCATTTGGGTGTTCACTTTTTCCAGGTGATCGGTGGTCGCATACATAACTCAGAAATTCTGATGGATGTAGGTCTGTTCGTACCTGATAACTATCTTCGACAAAGACAGCATCGATTGTTTTACCTACCGCGATGCAGAACCAACCTGCCAATGGTTATGCCGGTTGGTAGGGCAATCTTGCTACTTAATCGCATCGCCTCGGATGTCGACATATTTCACGACAGTGGGCCTTCCCTTAGGAAAGCACTTTCTAACATTTAATTTTTCTTTTACATTTTGTTATATTATTTTAATAACATAATTATTTACTGTAATTTGTGATCTATTATTGTATTTAGAATGAATTGGGTCTTTTTCTGTAATGTTCTAAATATCTGAATAAATAAATGAAAATGAAAATGAAAAATTAATATGTATTTTGGTAATATACTTGCTTTTATATTTATGGTCCCGATATTATGGTCCCGTGGCTAGTATTGCGAATCGCTCTCTACCCAACATGGTTCATTTTCTAATATATTTTTTTTAGTTGTTTTTACAATGCAATATTTTACAGCTCCTGGCCTGGCACCGGAAGCGTAAGACTGATCACCAAACATTCATGTAATAAATGATCCAAAGCCTATCATTTTAATTATAAATTTTCAAAATGTTATTTTGAAATAATCATGTTTTTTTCTTATTTTTTCAGATACGAATAATGACTGCAAATCTGCGACAATGCATCAGTTATTTTCTTTTTCGTTACTATAATGAGGTCAAAAAAACCTTTTGAAAAACAGTTCAGTGACAAAATGAGTTTAAATTAAGATTTTAAAAGCCATGTTTCTACAATTATTACACATGAGTTCGAACTTTGGGCCGTCAAACTTTGCGGCGGCCATGTTGAAATTGTCGCTAGTGTCGTTCGTCGTTTTGAATTTGGCGGGCTGTCATACTTCGCCCGTTCACACGAGCTCACAGACAACACAAGATGGCGGAATCAGCAGACAGCAAGGGGACATGATTAATGCATTATGTTTGGCGATATGTCCAAGCGACCAGACAGTATGTAGATCTTTTTGTAAATAAATTAGAATAATGTTTGAATTTTGAGTAGATAATGTCGCCCTGAGTTCGAATTTTATTCAAATCGCCGTGTAACAAAAAGTACTTAATGTTCTTAATGTTCCAGAACAAACAAATCAATGTATACGTACGTACTGTGCAGTCCATTCGAATATTTAACAACCTATTATTCTATGTTATCTGTGTCCACGTGGATAAAGAATACAGTTCTGTTTGTGAAATATAACCTAACCATGGACGAGAGTTTTTAAAATACAAGTAAACGTCGTTTTACGCCGGGGTTCTGTTCCGAGACACTGGCGTAAAAAAAATAGGCGTAAAATGAACACAAATATAATGGAAGATATAAGGTCAGGTTCTGTGTCAAAATTCTAAGAACAATCTAACATGTTTGTTTAATACATATCCTTTAAATATTCAAAATAAATTATAAATGTATTTAATAAATACAGTTTAAATTCATTTACAAAAAACAAAATAAATATTAATCTCTTGATATAAATAAACAAACAACAAACAAACAAACCATCACGCCGTTTCCCCGTAAGGGTAGGCAGAGAGGATAGAACGCCACAACACTCAATCTTTGCATACAGATCTCGCTTCCTCTACATTCATACATCTTCTCATGCACGCGCGCCGATTATACCGACTTTTGACATGTCCATCTTTAAGTATTTGTTGGATTTGGTCATGCCATGTCTTTCTCGGTCTTCCTCTATTTCTGCATCCATCAACATTCGCATTGTAAATATTCTTAGCCGTTCTCTCGCTGTCCATTCGTTCTACATGTCCAAACCAGCGCAGAGCTCCTTTCTTGATTTTGTCTATAATGCTTGTCTCAGCTTTACATAATGTACGGATCTCAACATTTGTGCATCTATCGTACATAGTCTTACCACACATTCGCTTGAGAGATCGCATTTCGACAGCATTCAGCATAAATAATGATTTCTTAATAACAAATACCAACTCACCAGTTCGTCGGTACTAAATTAAATTCTCAAACTTTTTTTAAAAAAGCATCCAATTTCATTTGCTTTGATTGTTGTTTCCTTTCATACAGAATCATAGCATCACCTACAAAAATGTGGATATTCTTTTAATTTTAATAATAATAAAATAAAATATATAATCACACCTTTTTATTTTTCTTAAACGCAAAACGAAAATTAACTCGGAAATAATTTCACACACACAATATGCTGCTCGCGCACACGGTAAAAGAATAAAACAACTTGTAAATGTGTGTCTGCTATTAGAATCGCGGCGCTTACTATCGTCTGGTGTCGGCCGAACCGGGGAATTCCACGCCGGCGCCAACCGGCGTAATTGTAAATCGGCGTAAATCGAACCAGCGCAAAACGACGTTTACCTGTACTGTAAAAGAAAATTAAATTAAGTCTGCCTCTTTGTATAGTGGTAGGCGCTTTTGATTACCATTCTTAAAGTCCGGAGTTCGATTCCTGGCAGGGCGTTGGAGAAATATTTATTTTAAAAGTTGTTTAAACTGCAAGATTTAAATGTTTCTGGACTGGCACCTAAAGTGTAGGACTAATCACCTTACCTTTATGTGACAGATGATCGCAATACACTGCTTTTGGTTTATAAATGCAGTACCATATATAGAAATATTATATTAATGTATTTACCTTAAGGAAACCTAAAGGATTAACCACGGGAGTCACATAAAAAATTTAAAACATGTTCTTAAACGAGCACTTAACATCTTACTATATTTAAATAAGTTATAAAAGAATCAAATTAGAACAAAACTTGAATGCTTGAATTCTCAAAACAGGAATTTGAGAGATATACTTATTGATGGTGGGAAAAATTGAATTAAAATAATCCAAAAATTAGATTTTTTAAAAAAATCGAGACATTTCGAAATGCTTACAATTAATCGAGTTCACTCGTACTAATCGGAAAAATAATCGCGATATCTCGAGTGAATTCATTCAAAATGGTTTCCCGAGACAATCGAGATATGAATTCAGACTTGACATTTCGAGACAATCGAAATATGATTTCGGACTTGACATTTTGAGACAATCGAAATATGATTTCGGACTTGACATTTCGAGTCAATCGAAATATGATTCCGGACTTGAGATTTCGAGACAATCGAAATATGATTCCCGACTTGACATTTCGAGACAATCGAAATATGATTCCGGACTTGACATTTCGAGACAATCGAAATATGATTTCGGAATTGACATTTCGATACAATCGAGATATGATTTCGGAATTGACATTTCGAAACAATCGAGATATGAATTCGGACTTTACATTTCGAGATATGATTTCGAACTTAAGATTTCGAGACAATCGAAATATGATTTCGGACTTTAGGTGCATAGGGCACTGCATTGGTAAACCAATCGCAGCGTATCTTAATTATTCTGTGTTACATTAAGGTAAGATGATTAGTATTACGCTTCTGATAACCAGTCCAGGGACTATGAAATATTTTAGTGTGAAAACACCCTTTTAAATAAATATTTCAAATCAACCATGCCGGGAATCGAACCCGAGACCTCTTGCATGGTTGCCAAACGCGCTGACCACTACACCGCATACATATAACTATCACAACGTTATATTATTGGTTGATTTCTGTGAACTAGTGACGTCATTCAAATTAGTTCGTTTTTATTGAAATAATTTATTTCGTACATTTTCAAGAAATTTACAATTTGTTGCTGTAATTTTTACCGTGCGTAATAAAACATGTTTCAAACCCAGTTTCCCGTAGGGCTAAACTTCCTAATTATTATTTTGAAGTACTTTGTTATTACACATGAATTCGCTTACTCCTCCCCCCCCCCTGAATGTCAGAAATGTTTTTTTTTTGCGTTTTCTGACATTTCACGGTAAAAAAAATCGATTAATTCGATGTTTTTATTCGATTATTTGCATGTCTCGTATGCTTGTACTTCGATTATTCCCATCATTCATACTTCATCTATTTATTTCCTTAAAGGGTAGATTTCAAATGTTTATTATTGCTGGATTGTTCCAATGTATATTTCTATAATTCTTCTTTAACTATTGTAATAAGGAAATTTCTACGTTATTATAAGCAAAACCAAGCCCAGAGACGAAATCGTCCGTTAAGCTAGGGTTTCCTAAGACAGCGGTCCCCGTATTTTAACGGCCGTAATGAACGGTGATGCGGTGGATAACCGTCGCAACGGTGACTAGAGTGTGGTTTCATAGGAAAACGGTGTTATCAACACCATTTAACACCGTTTCCCTAGAAAACCACTCACTAGTCGACGTTACGACGGCTGTCCACCGCATCACCGTTCACTACGGCCGTCAAGATACGGGCACCGCTGTTCTAGGAAACCCTAGCTTAATACGTATGTTGTTAATCAAAACCAAAAATTTGCAACGCTTTTGTTCTATGCAATGCGCGTTATTTATTTATTTATTTTTACATAAACGCCATAAATTGCTTTTAACATATATTGAACATAAATATGAATACATACAGGTTGTTCTTTTAACCCTGTCACATCCGAAACCACGATGATCAGTATGGGCAAGAAGACATATTGGCATATTTAAAAAAATATTTAGAACGAAGAAAAATTGTAAAAATAACAAATGGTTGCTGACTACTGCAGGGGAGAAGCGAGGGGGGCGCGGCCGCGTGGTTAGCGGTGTGTCAGACTTCCCCCTCCCCCTCCTCGTTTCTCTCCTGCAGAAATTAGCAACCATTTGTTTTTTTTAAATATTTTATTTTTTTAAACTTTATTCGTTCTAAAAATTTATTTTAATATGCCAATATGTCTTCTTGCTCATACTGATCATCGTGGTTTCGGATGTGACAGGGTTTAAAGAACAGCTGTATATAAATACATTAGAAAAAAATATAAAATTGCATAAGTAGGTAAATACATATAAACAGCCAAAAATATTAACGAAACAAATCCATAAATATGAAAAAACAAAAAAGGAAAACATTTTTAAATATAAAGAAAAGTTTAAGAATAATATTGCGAGAGAAAAAAAGAAATCAGACTCGTCTTATAACTATCAAGTCCGGAACAAAATATATCAGCCTTGTCCTCATACTGATTGCCGTATCTGTGGAGCCTAGGGATAGGCGAGTGCATGTGATAGTTGGTCCTAGAACTTGCAGAACAAAAAGAGATCTGTGGCGGGTACGTCGACCAGGTACATTGAAACATACTCTAAGGCCCGATGTAACTATTTGTCTATTTTACAAGGCATCCTGTTTTTAACGTCCTGGAGCTCAATCACAGATAACTATCGACATGCTAAAAAACGTGCTAAGTATTTGAGCGATCACCACGAACAATCATGAACACGCTGAAGTTAAAGCGGTCGCGTTGCAAAACGAAATTCAACTTCGGTCAGTTCAAGAGGATTGGTTGAATCTCGCACACGCCTTCTTTCAATTTTTCTCGAGTGCCGTATTGCATTTAGCCGGCGGTCGGCAAGCCAAATGTTAAGAAAAGCAGTCGCCATTGTAACTTGAAAACGAAATAACAAACCGGCACGAGATTACACGCGTGTTGACTTTTTTGATTTGACGTTTGACCACGGACTACGGATACGGAACTTATCTATGGCGTTTTGCAACGCGACCGCTTTAACTTCAGCGTGTTCATGATTGTTCGTGGTGATCGCTCAAATACTTAGCACGTTTTTTAGCATGTCGATAGTTATCTGTGATTGAGCTCCTGGGCTGGTATTCCAAACGAAATTATAGCGCGGTGTAGCGCGGTGTAGCGCGTTTTTACGTACTAAATATGCATTATAGCGCGCTGTAAACGCGTTCGGAATACCAGTCCTGGACGTCCACTCCCGACTGTTCGTCGGCAGCTCATGTTAGAAATGCGGGACGCGGACCTGACTCAAGAGAATGCACAGAAGCTGGCAGCCGACATAGATGCCTGGAGGGTCTTCGTGGAAAAGGCGAAAGATTTATCATGTGCTCCAACTGGGGAGCGGACATGGAATGATGATGATGATTATGGAAAATATTTTGAAGCTATTTTACGTATTAGCGCATCCATAATTTAATTTTATTCCTACAAAATACGGTATGAGTAATACCCCTTTACCGATTTTAAATAATGTCACATTAACTACATATTGTTTTCGTATTGTCATTGTTTAGACCAAACGGAATATTATTATATTATTTAGGAACCTAACTGGCCTAACTGCAGGCCCGAATCAACAGTATTTTGTGGGTTTTTAGGCGTATTTTTTTATCAATAAATCAATCGAAGAATAACAATAACTTTTGTCACTATCTCACTTTCAGACTTGTTCGTCTGTGTTGTTGTGGTGGAAACTTTCAAATCTTAATATGTAGTACAAAAACTCAAGATAACCGCTCTTAACGTGTGCTCTAGAACCCGCTTCATCTGCTCTAAGGTCTGAGATGTTGTTAGGACGATTTGGTTTTTTGCACAAGATTGTACTTACGGTTAGTCTTAAGACAATTTATTTCAAACTCGACATTCAAATCCCGTGAACAATCTTTGTTTTAAAAAATTACGTCTTACAACTTAGCCTGAAGGTATTCTAACTTATAATTTACATATCGTTTACAACTTTCTTTTATCCATATTTTACAATTTTGAGACCACTTAAACCAGCCGATGATAGATCATAAGTTCTATGAACGCCCAGACTCCCATACTTCCTTCTCGGAAAGATCTTAACAAACTCCCTAGGAAATGAAATCCAGCCTGTCTTCTCGGACACACTCAAAACATCACTGATCACATTATCATTATCATTCATATCAATGGTGCATAGGGCACTGAATTGGTACACCAACCGCAGCGTATCTGGAATATTTTGCTACATAAAGGTAAGATGATCAGTCTTACGCTTCAGGTGCCAGTCCAGGAACTATGAAATATTCTAATGTAAAAACTTATTTTTAAATGTTTTATTTCAACCATGTCGGGAATCGAACCCGAGACCTCTTGCGTGGTAAGCAAACGCGCTTACAACTGTCTCAGAAAAAAAGTTTTTTATTCTTAAAGAATTTTTTTACATAAATTCAAAGATAATACCGGTTTTTCCCCATTACGCAAGATTTTCAAGACACAGGTATTTATAATTTCAAATATTTAAATACTTTCTGCATTCTTAACTGCATGATATTCAAACATTCTGACTAACCTTTAAGCTGTGGGTAACATTTTTGAATGCTTTCCAAGCTGCATTCTCCAGTGGATTAAATATTTCCTTTCCCGCGATCTTATTTGGACCCACAAATATTATTTTTTTAATTTTTGTATCCATAATTTTAGGAAACTTCTTGAGGGACACGAAACCAAGAGTATTGTCCATGGTTTAGACGAAATTCTGTGAGTGATGGAGGAATTCCGAATACATATTTAAAAATATAATAAAAAACTGCCATAATAAAAAATTATGTTGACCAGTGTTATTATTAATTTTTCAATAAAAAAATTCAAACAGAACTGTATTACTCACGTGCCCTTGCCTCTGTTCTATATTATTTGTCGATTCGGATTATTGTAGATGCTTTGTGATACATAATCCCTTATTAAAAATATACGTACCTGCGTTCTTTCAAAATATTATTAAGGGATTTTTCTTAGCAATTTAGCATTTTCTTAAATTGCTGATTCTCAGAAAATCTTTTTACAAGGATTTGATTAATTTAGAATTTTACCGGAAATAACGTCAGCAAAAAACAAATTTTCAGATTTCATTATATTATCTTTTTGAACCTGGGTCTTAATTAAAATATAATTGAATTTTATAATTTAATTAGAAGGTACCGTTATTAAAAAGTGATTATTTTTTTATTAATCATCATTATTCCATGTCGGCCTTCTACTTGGAGCATATGGTGTCCACAAAGAGCCTCCATGTATCTCTATTGGCTGTTAGTTCCTGTGCGTCCTCCAAAGTCAGGTTTGCGTCCCGTAGTTTTGACATGAACTGCCAAAGAACAGTCAGCTGCAGACGCCCAGGACGTCGTGATTAAGGCTCGTGACAAGCGTGATTAAGGCTCTCAAGAGGTGTTCGCAGTTCATTGCCAAGCCAAGCGTATCGCCTCGGCTTGACGACAGTTGTGACCGGAACTTGCTGCGTCCGTTCTTTTATTACTTCATTCTTTACAAAGTCCAACTACCGCACACCCAAGATTCGTCTGAGACATCTATTCTCGAAACTTTTGCTGTTTCAGGCCCAAGTGATGTGCCACGATTCGCATCCGTAGAGAAGAACAGGTGTTATGCAGGCATTGTATAGGTGGCATTTGTTTTTCACTTAGTAAATATTCGATCACTAGACAGCCTTCATACTATTGAATGTGGCGCCTGCTATTCCTAGCCGCACTCCCTGTTCTTTTTGAAAGCTGCCATTTTCAGTAACATATACTCCCAGGTATTTGAAACTCTCGATCCTTTCGATGACCTGGTTTGACAGAGTCAGGGGATTTTAGGCATCAAAGCATAAGGTGTTAAACAGTACATGGATTTTTTGCAATATTTATTATTAAACCCATGCATGCGGGGTACCTATTTAGACTATCTACAGTGGCTTGAAGACCCCTGACTGAATCGTCAATTCTTTTTATTACTGGTATTTAAATTAACCGTAATAATTGTCTTCCTCGTGGAGTAATGGTCAGCGCATTTTCCTATCATGCAAATGGTCACTGGTTTGATTCCTGACATGGTCGAGATATAACATTTGTTTTATAATGCGTTTCTACACTAAAGTATTTCAAACAAGGGAGTAGGTCTTTAGGTGCTTTAGGTCCAGGGAGACCTGAAGCGTAAGCTGCTCATTTTACCTTCATGTAACAACAATGATAAAGATACGCTGAGGTTGGTGTAGGTACTGATACAGAGCCCTGTGCATAATTTGGTGCGTAAAGGGAATAATGATGATTTGTATCATCGTCATATAACTCACTATTATAAAATGGAAATCGAGTTGGGGTAGAGTGGGGTTCGAATCTCGGGCCTCTGATCCGTGAGTCCGCAACACTAGCCACGGGACCACAACCCAATTCTTATCGTAACGAAGTGAATTAAAAATAATCTAGATCGCATGCAAAAGGTTTTATTTGTCTATGAAAATTAATCGAATGCACGCAATTAATGTTCTCCCATCTAAAAAAGAAGCATTAATACATTTACGACGTCAGAACGGACAACGCCATTAACCCTTTTGCTTCCTGACAATACAAATTTGTCCTGGCGAAAAATAACTCACATTTTTCTTACATAAGAATGATTTGATGTAAAAAATCACTGTCGGCACATATTTTGACGTTTTTGAGTAGTTCCAGCTATATCAAGTAATTAATTCAAAAGAATTACTCCTGTTTATTGGGGGTAATTTAAAGGTAGAATCGAATGAAGCGATATAATAGATATAACTTCTTGCCCCTGACGCTAGAATTTTGTCTTGGTGCAAAATAACTCGTATATGAGAATGAATTTGATGTAACTTATCACTGTCAGCACATATTTTGACGTTTTTTAGTAGTTTCGACCATTTTCAAGTAATTAATTCTAAAAAATGGCTCCTGGGGATCAGTTTTGCGTAGAACTGTTGTGTAAAATTTCTCACTCCTTCAATAGTATAATTGTGATAGCAAGTAAGTTCTTTATTTTCAATATTTTTGTTGTTTAATGGTTTAACGTGTATTTTTGTGGATATATCGTATTGAAAAAATCACAACCTTTTGAAATTACGATTCCCTGACGGTTTACTACTATCTTTATTCATATATTTCCTCTGTACATACATGTTTATTTAGTCATCATCATCATCGTTCTCTTCTGCACCTATTTGTGCATAGCAGGGGCAAACCGTGTATACAAGCGATTATGCACAGCTTACCATTATATTTGATTAACCATAATAATTATTTAATGTAATTTTATTGACAGAAAAACAAATAAATAATAACTATTTATTTTAAATCATTTCCACAGTTTGTATTTTTATCTTTATATAAATAATAATATTAATAAAGCGCATCCAGCGCCTGCGGCGAGCCAAGAAACTATTATTCCAGCTTATTTTTTCATACGAATAAGTATACTATATTTTGAATGTCTTAACCCCAGTGCGGGTTTTTTCTCCTAGATAAAACTTGCAGATTACACAAATTATTTGAAGATTCTTGATTTGGAAAACTGTATTTCAAACATTATTTCTTAAGGGCTATTTTTCTTTAAGATGATACTTTTGACATAAGACCATTTACTTTCATGCGTCATATTGCAGGACATATGGCGCTCGACGCGGTCGTTTTTAACACTATTAATATCTAGAACAATTCGGCCAGTTGACATTTCAATCGAATATTTAATATCGACTGCATTCGTAGTGCTATTTTTATTTATTTTTCAATGAGTTATGTATTAAAGTAATTGATAATCTTTATATATGTAATTCCTCTGCACTTGTAATGTCACTGAACTCCTCCTAATCGGCTTAACCGATTTACGTGCGGTTTTCAGGGAAATATAGATCTTTGCTCTATGCATGTTCATAGTTGTTAAAATCTTCAATCTAATGTGTAAAAAAGAAGTAAGGAGCATAAATATTTTATTCATGGATCTATCAGGGCTGCATTCGAGGAGAATGCATTTACAAAAAAATGGTAAGATGTTGTTTTATTGCGTATAAAAAAAGTTTGTTTTTGAATGTATGAATGTAATTTCTTATAATTTCTACCTATTTATTTCTATTTACTGAATTTTTGGTAATACTAAAATAATATTAAATTCGATGCATTTTTAAAAATCGTAATCCAACAAAAGTACGCCCCTCTATTGGTGAGAAGACTGGAGTTCGACGTTTACAAAAAGAATGCCATATTTGAAAAAATATTTATTTTATGTTTTGGAATTCAACCTTAAACAAGTACTTAGATACCTATTTAAATTCAATATTTGAATATTAATAATTTTCATTTTTGGAATTCAATCATAAACAAGTACCTAGGTACCTTCTTATCAATGAAAAGTCTTTTTCCAAGGTAATGGCAGGCAAGCCAACGTCTGTCGGGTCCGCTAGTTTTTTATATGTATGGAGTTTAAAAAAAAAGAAAAATACTACAGTGTTTTCAAACTATTTAAATAATTCAAAAAGGAAAGTTCAAAAACTCTGCTAAATCTATGTTCAGCGATCAAAGGGTTAACCTTTTTATGTATCTTCTTTTTTAAAGCTTTTTTCTTTTTTACCTTGCTACAATGGTGTTCTAGCCAGTTTCGTGTTTTTTTTGCATTTTACACATTTTTATTATAGTAAGTTATAGTTTAATAAGACAGGAGCCGTGGCGCAGTTGGTTTGTCGACCAACTGTGAAACTGGCGTCGCAGGTTCGAATCCGGCCCGTTGGAAGAAAAAAATCCATGGTTTTTTATTCATAGTGTGGATTGTGATGTATTTTTCATCACTGATTTCCATATCCTCTCTTTCCCACTTGGACCCGTATTACGATGAGAATTTAACATTTATCTTCAATTTTATCTACAAAGTAAAATTAAGTTTTCCTTATGTTTAAAAAAAATTCAATATTCACAAATAAACCAAAATTAAATGCCAATTATAGTTTTTTTTAGGAACATATTAAAGCAATACAACGCTACGGGACGTTGGTACTCAGGTTGTAAATTGCGAGCGCAAACCGAAACCGTCCAGTACAAGTTTGTTGTTAAACTAAAAACGAAACCAAAAATTTGGAACGCTTTTTTTCTATTCAATAAACCTTAAGGGTTTTTTTTTAATTTTATTTAAATAATAAAACAATACATTTTTTACAGATTTCAAAATTTCAATTGTTATATTTTTACTAAAACTAAAATCCCACCCAAGCCACATTCCGTAGCTTGTCGGTGGATATTATATTTATACTAACATAAATAACATTATCTACATTTATAAAAACAATTAATAACAGATATAAATTAACAGCCGGAAAAATCAGAAAATACATGTTTATAAAAATAATTATATATTTTTTTTTAATTCAAGAAAATATATGAAAAATTAAAATATTTACACATACGAGTAAGCTACTATTCATATATAATCTCTTGATCGAGTAGCCACTCTCTTATTTTGCTATTGTGAGTTAAATTTAAGTTCTTTCGGCAATAAATTAAAAATGCTAGTTACTAAATATTTGAGAGTTCTATAACCATACTTATTACATACTTTTGGTTCTTCCAAACCATCACTATACGTGAAGCGTGTATTATGGTTATGTTTGAGAGGAAATTTGAATGTATTACTTTTAAATTGTTCTAAAGTGATGCAAAGCCACAGTAATCCTCTAACAGGCGGAGTTTTGATTGTTTTGTACAGGAGAACATTATCCCTTCTTTGTTCGTAAATTTATGCTGGTACAATTCTCTTAACTATAGAGTACTGTGTACTGTAGACCCTGGATCATTTTAATATTAATTTTAGTCGAATGTCCCCACGAATTTATACTATATCTTATTATTGATTCTACTAAAGAAAAATAAATAATTTTTAAAGTGATTTTAAGCAAAATAAAAGATAACTTGTAAAAAGTACTCACAAGAGTCAGCAATCGATCACAAAGTTTAAATATATGAGGATTCCATTTAAAATTATGATCTATAAAAATACCCAAATACTTGTACTCCTCCACAAATTCTATGAGTTCACAATGACATGTGTTAGAGATACCATCATGCAAGCAATTTGTGCAATGAGAAATAATATTAGGCAAAACATATTTTTTGGTATTCATTTTTTTTTCTTTTTTTTTTGCACCACAACAGGCCAGGAGACCCAATCACAGAATAACCAGGCTTGAAAAAAATCACATTTTAATTTGTGTGTTCTCACCGGGAATCGAACCCGGAACCTTCCGTGCATGAGTCAAGCGTCTTGACCACTACACCACGGAGGCCGTGTAGTTTCGGGAGCATGTGGAAGTTTCTCTAGAGAATTATTACTATGAGAATATTACACCATCTGCAACATATTGTATCGGGTTGCGGTGCTGTGGCTAGTGTCTCGGACTCACGGACCAAAGGTCTGTGGTTCGAATCCCACTCTACCCCAACTCGATTCCCATTTTCTAAAAGTGAGTTATTTACAACTCGTTGACAATGGCCCTCAAAATTATATATTTGAATAAATCGTAAGAACGCAAATATTTCTTTTAAAAAAAAGAAAAATAATATTTACAATTTACTTCCGTTACGAGATATTTACAGAAAACTTTATATCCAGGTTTGTTGGGTGAGGACAGGAGGTTAGGATATTTGGGAGTGGAATGCTAATATTGGAGAGGTCTGAAAGGAATTCGGGATAACATTCGTTTATTGGGCATCTAAAAACGTGGGATGTATCTTCCCCCTCAAGCTGACATTCGCACATGGGAGAATCCGGACATCTGAACAAATGAGAATCAATGAGCGTATTCTGGCAAAACATATTCGTCCAAGATATCGGAGGATAAAACCGTCTAAACGCATTATTGAGTATATTGAGAAAAAATCCACTAAATGTGATTTTTGTTAAATGAATTGGGTCCCATGGCTAGTGTTAGACTCACGGATCAGAGGGCCGAGGTTCGAACCCCACTTTACCCCACTAGTTTTACACTTTCTAATAATGAGTTATTTACAACTCTATTTAAATTTATTTCAACAGAGAGGGAAAACATTTTTGAGAAGGAATATTACACAGTGTGTAAAGTGGCCACTTAAACCAGCCAATGACATGTCATAAGCCCTGTAAATGCCTAGACTTACAGAAGAGAACTAATAGGCTTGATTTAGAATAACAGAGAATAGACGTTTTCTCTCTTTTCTTGCTCTTAATCATTAAATCAAATTAAATTTTCCACTCCTACTTCCCTCCAATCATCCTTCACCACTCCTCATCAATTTCCTTCTTTTCCATCCCACTATCTCCTTGTTTTGTCCATGTTTCTTTTATTTTAATATATAGTTCATTTAAATTTATTGTAACAGCGAGGAAAAATATTATTGAGAAAGGAATATGGAAGTCTAGGCATTTACAGGGCCTATGACCTGTCATTGGCTGGTTTAAGTGGCCACTTTACACACTGTGTAACATTCTTCATTCTGCCTATGTTTTTTATATTCCCTTCTGAAAAAAGTTTTCCCTCTCTGTTGAAATAAATTTAAATATGAATAACTCCCTACGGAGAAAATCCAGCTAGTCTGTAAGCATTTGGACATACTCAAATATTGTTATTTACAACTCGTTGAAAATGGTCACCAAAATTTAAATATTGGGGTAAATTATAAGAACGCTAAAGTTTTATTCTATTTTTAAACCGAGGCGTTTTTATGGATATTTTTTTTAATCATTAACTATGGAGTTTTATAAAAAAAAAGAAAAACATAAATATTATCAAATTTCAATAGGTACGAATCTAATAAAAAATGACAATCCATTTTAATTTTGCCGTGCCGTTTAGATTAAGGTGATATGTGTGAAAAGGGCTATTCTCCGTCGGAAATTCTTGTAATAATGAACAGACTTTTACTCTATTGCTAGACGCCAGTAGCTCTCCGAGTTTCGTTATGGGTAGCCTTCTGGCTCGCGCTGCGAGCATCAGCTAAAAATTTTTTTAAAAAATAGGTTTAGGAATTAGATTTGGAATATTATCACATTTGACTTCAACGATAAATACCTTATACCTACCTATGAATATTAAATTTGTCCGACTTTAAATCTCTCATATTTGCACGTGTATTGACTACACAGCACCGGAACGCGAGGGTGGATGGATAAAGGCACAGCTTTCTTAGGCAGCCATAGCTTTAAAGAACTTCTTCCGTATCTACCCGTACTACCCTGAAATGCGTATACTGTAGTCAGCTCATAATATTATCATATCATTTAAAACTATTTCGATCTTGATCCACATAATATAAATATATAAAATATTCCTCTAAATAGACGGGTGATTTCTCAGAATTTCGTGAAAATCCATGTTTTTATTTTTCGAAAACTGAAAAGAAACCCGAATCTGTATAATTTAACCCGTTACTTGTATACCTAAATAAATTTATTTATCTAACCCTTTCAAACGTCAATTGATACCTGCGGTCTTTAACAATAAATATTTTGTGTTATACAGGTTTATGTTGAATGTCTTAACCCCAGTGCGGGATTTTTTCCCTAGATTTTTTTCCTTAAACTTGGAGATTACACAAATTATTTGAAGATTCTTGATTTGGAAAACAATATTTCAAACATTATTTCTTTAGGGCTATTTTTCTTTAAGATGGTAATTTTGACATCAGACCATTTACTTTCATACGTCATATTGCAGTAAATATGGCGCTCGACGCGGTCGTTTTTAGCACTATTAATATCTAGAACAATTCGGCCAGTTGACATTATAATCGAATATTTAATATCGACTGCATTCGTAGTGCTATTTTTATTTATTTTTAATGAGTTATGTATTAAATTAATGAATAATATATCTATATAATATAAAAGACCACAGTTTGAGTTGATTTCATGGATGAGAGTTTTTGTATCACACAGAATCACAGAAAAATATAAATTTATAGTAAATATTACTTACATTATATTATGTACCTTCTATGTAGGTACAAATATATTATATTTGTTTTATAGTTTAACTGTCAATAAAATCACCATTCACCACTGGTGCATAGGACACTGCATTGGTACACCAATCGCAGCGTATCTTGATCATTTTTGTTTCATTAAGGTAAAATGATCAGTCTCACGCTTCAGGTACCAGTCCAGGGACCACAAAATATTTAATTTAGTATAAAAACACCCTTTTATATTAATATTTCATATCAACCATGTCGGGAATCGAACCCGACACCTCTCGCATGGTAGGCAAACGCGCTGACGGTTACACCACGAGGCCGACATTATTCAGTCAAACCGATTTAATTTTTGTAAAATATTTGCCTAAATATAAATAAGAAGGACGACAGGAAGTCGCTTCAAAACAAATAAACCAGCTGTCAAACTAAAAAAAATATTTTTTTGTACTGTCGACTACTACAATAGAAAAAAAATAGAGACGTACCTAATGATACCAGAAATTAAAAAATAATCTTGACTTTGGTAGGTACCTAAGAGAGCAAATCAATCTGAAAATAATTTGATCGTAAAAAATTACGAAAAACGTCTGGAGATATTTACGAAACGTCATGGCCGGACAAAGGCGTTTATTAAAAATACCTAAATCGAAAACTGCACTTGCTAAACAGACATACATTTTAAAATTTTATTATGCCAATTTACGGGATTATAATAAACTGTTTTTAAGGGCTGTTAGCAAAAGCTGGCGCGAACAATACATTTACACATCGCGCTTGTGTAGTATTTTTGAATAAGCGCATGGTTGCCAGTTAAATACATATTAATACAACAAATTAAAATATATATTCATTAAATTATAATGACTCCGGAATATGAAATTAGGTACATGAATAATTGTATTTTTTATCTAAAAGTGTTTATACTTTTTTGTCTAATATAACTTGTTTTATACATTTTAATTAAACTGTATCGATTTTTATTATAATCGACACAAAATATCAATTAAGAAATGTACTCATAATAAATTAGTGTATTACATTTTCAACAATGTTTGATTATGTCCAAATGCTTGCAGACTGGCTGGATTTCCTCCCTAGGGAGTTGTTCATATTTAAATTCATTTCAACAGAGAGGGAAAAATTTTTGAGAAGGGAATATGGAAGTCTAGGCATTTACAGGGCTTATGACCTGTAATTGGCTGGTTTAAGTGGCCACTTTACACACTGTGTAACATTCACCATTCTGCCCATGTTTGAACATCCACATTTCCTCAACTCTTCCATCTGTTGACTTTTGTGAAGTAAAAGAGCTGAAACCTTTATCACGTGGGTGAGATTCATCCGGCTGAACCAAATCACCTACTAGGCAATGCCTGAAAACAATTTTTGAATTTTTATACTTCTTCTTTTACCAAGTAGTAATTCAACAATGTTTGATTATGTCCAAATGCTTGCAGACTGGCTGGATTTCCTCCCTAGGGAGTTGTTCATATTTAAATTCATTTTAACAGCGAGGGAAAAATTTTTGAGAAGGGAATATGGAAGTCTAGGCATTACATTTTGTTGACACGTTTTTTTTTTCATATTCACAACCCTCTAATCCCATAGAGATTTTTTTAAAGATACCCCATTTGATTTTTTGTTGAACACCTGTAAATTTTGAGAGCGTTTATTTATTTTTATTAATTTTTCACGCCTATAAGGCTTTTAAATATATGGAAGTTATATAAAACATGAGTATATAAATAACGTAAATTTTAAAAAATACAATATAAATCAATAAAAGATAGAACAGTGTTTAGAAGTAAAGTTGGTATAAAAAAAAGAAGATGAGTATGTAAACAACATAATTTATTTAAAATACAATATAAATAAATAAAATATAGGAACAGTGTTAAGAAGTATAGTTGGTTTAAAAAAATAAATAAAAGATGATTGTATAAACAACATAATTTTAAAAAAGTAAAATGAAAAAAAACATAATATAAAGAAATAATATATAGAACTGTGTTTATTTATTTATTTATTAATGAAATCATACAGTCTTTATATAAAACAAGGTACAAAAGAACAATTAAAAAAAGTAAGACCAATTACAGATTTCACACTAATTTATTATGAATGCAGGAGGAGAGGGGAAAAATAATTTCATTTAATAAAAGTAAAAATAAAAATATTACATGAAAAGTTCATAAAAAGGAGAAGACATTGTATAGCTATTCTACTTTCCTCCCTCTCTCTCTCTGCTTCCACGAACATTTAAATTTAATTGTAAAAAATCACCACCAACAATTATTAGATGCAGGTAGTAGATGTAAGTAAGTATAAATTAAGAGTTGAAATCAAATGTTTAAAATTAAAAGTAAAAGTTAAAATTAAAATGAAAAGCTTAAATTAAAATTAAGTTAAAAGTTTAAATTAAAAGTTAAAATTAAGAGATAAAATTAAAAATCAAATTTAAATTAAAAGTCAAGCAGGAGTTTAAAAGTTTAGTTGGTTTTAATTTTTTTTTTAATTTTGTGAGTTTTGTGAAAGCAGCACTTTTTTAATGACCTCTATAGCAGTATGTCGGAATAAAAAGTTATTGTATTTTCATTATGTTTTTTTTTTCATTCTTAATAAAAGCTCTTAACAAAAAAGGAACAGCTATTTTCGGATTTTCTTTATTCCATTCATAATATAACATATAAACCTATTTCAAACGAACAAAGGACACATTTTGTACACCTTTGTAGGAATTTTTTAACACGTCCTTTATTTGATTGTTGAAGGTCAAACCGCTGTGAATCATAGCGCTGCACGGCGGAACTTTCAATGGTGTACCGCGCAGTGTAGCGCAGCTTTAGTGCCGTTTGTCTAACCGCAGTGATTTCCAAAGTGGTCTATATCGACCCCCAGGGGTCTATGACAACTTGCAAGGGGTCTACGTCAATGAAAAAAAAATTGGGGGTCCATGAAATGAAAATGGGGGTCCACGATAGTGGATCTCAACATACACTGATAGTACTTCTGTACTTCTGGCTGCAAAAAAACATACCCGTTACTTATCCTGTATTATGGAATACGAGCAAATTTTTAATTTCCTTTCCATCGTCATACCTAGTGGAAAGGGGGTTCAGCGCTGTTACCAATCTCCTAACGAAAAAAAGAAACAGACTAGACATCATTGGCCGAGGAGATTTAAGATTAAACCTGACAAAATTGACGCCAAATGTTGGTAATTTATTATTAAAGCATCAGGTTCATACTTCCTACTAAAAACATTTACTTATGGCTTAGTTTATTTTATGTTACGTTTATTTTATATAACAGATACAAAACTTTATTTTGAGTAGTTTTAATTTAAATTAAATGTATAAAACTTTTATTTGAACTTTAAGTTTTTAACACTAAACTTCACTACAGTTAGAAATTTATGAAAAATCAATATCAGGTAAGTAGGGGGTCTACCAAAAACCGAAGAACATGGCAAGGGGTCTACGACACAAAAAAGTTTGAGAGCCTCTGGCCTAACTTATACCCACCGGAGAGGTCCAATTAAACCCGGTAGTATTGAAAATTATCGATTACGTAAAAAGCTATTTTTTTTATTTTATTTAAATCTTAAAATAGGGCACACATATCATACATATTGTTATGTGTGTTCTAATAATAACATTGCAAATATATTTAATTTATAAATTGTTTATCACATATGTCTTGACCATTATTTTAAATTTTGATATGTTTTTTTCTTCATTAATATTTTTTTCCATTTCGTAATACTTTTTAATTGCTTTAAATAAAATTGAATTTTGTGACTTTGCCTTTTTCCTAAATGGAAGTCTAATTTTGTTCTTTTCTCTAGTATTGTGATTGTGTTCATGCTGGTTCCGATCAATTTTTTTCCAAAATTCTGTTTTTTTATTAGAGTTTATAATTTTATGAACAAATATCATTGTATTGTAAAATATTCTTTGTTTATATGTTAATAATTTCATTTCATTTACCATCGACTTTACCCTCGTATATCTGTTTTTTTTCAAAATGATTCTAAATGATTCTTTATTTTTTTTAAATCTGATTTATTTTGAATACAAACAAATGTACAGGTTAAAAGATTATAAATATAAACTATAAAAAAATGCATATATAAAAATGGTAGGGCCTGCCATCCAATGATAAAATAAAGCGACGACGCACAGTGATTCATCCAGAACAAGCTAGGTGGACAAAAACATTTTATTCTACGATTTGATTGTTAATATTTTAATAATTATATTTTGTTGTTTTTTTTAAAATTACGCATTTTTTGATAATTTAGAAGCTTTAGGGATATTTTATTAAAAAGAAAACTTAAGTGTGGAATAGAAAATGTATTTTAAAAAAAATCGGTATTGTTAGAACAAGAAAAATATGCACACAACATAAATTGAACGTAGTTATACAGAAAGCAGCCAGCCATAGAAAAATGAAACTGAGATAATAGCCATTTTGTGAAAAGAGTGAATTGTAAAATCTACACAATGGTTGGAATGTTTTTGACTTTAACAAACGATAAACAATGAATAAATAAGTTTTTTTTAATATTACAAACAAGAATCTTATTATGTATTTGACCAGTTTAAAAGATTTTTAAAGTGCCATAAGATTTTTCTAGTTTTGTGGGTGTTTTCTGCAAATTGAGAAATGCCGTTTTTGTAATAAACACGTTTTTCCGAAGGTGATTAATACAGTTTTTTGTGTTAAAGCGGTCTGGTTGTTTTTAGCAGAACATAGAATCGACCTTACTGCACCCGATAACATAAATACTTCTTTTTTCCAAAATTGTGGACCGGCTACGTTCAATTATAAAATAAAATTTACTTATACTATAGTATAGTATTCTGATTTCGGAACAAAACTTTTCAAATTCGGTCAAATTAATGTCATACCTGTAGGATAGCTTTCTTTTTAAAATACTAAACTTTTTATTTGAACTAACATCCAATTCTGTAATCTCTCCACTCAGTTTCGGATTCATAAAAAACCTGCGAGCCGTGTTCCCATCATTTGTGTTTCCATAACCAGGTTTTGGTTTGTCTGATTTCTTCCGAACGCTGTTGCACACTAGATTGATCGTCACCACCTTCAGCTTGCCACTGTTTTATATCTTTACGATAGCTAACGTGTAACAAGCACTCAAAGATATGAATTCACGCATGTAAAGTAGACAAACCGAAACCGTAATGTTCTTTTTTAACAACTACGTCTTTTCATTCGCCATTCATCATTTTGAGAGTAGCACCACATATGAAACATTTTTGTACGGAACATGTGTCAGTCAAGGTATTACATACTTTACCGTCTGTCATTGTGAGTAAAAGGTCGTGTTTCACAGTAATTTGAGATTTACCAACACTACAAGGTGTTGGAAGAAGTTGCGATACTTCTTCTAAAACTTTGTTTGTTTTTGTCATCGTAAATTCATTTGTTTCCTTTGAAAAAATAAACTTAATTGGTCGGCAATAGAGTGTGGATAATGGCCGCGGATTTTGCCAAATAATATATTGGCCATCACTCAACCTTAACGGAACAAATGCAAATACAAACAGAATCTTATCAGAAGTATCAGAGTCTTCAAATATCTGTTTATAAGTGCTGTGACCCATTTGCTAATTAACGACAAATTAAAGATACATTTTTTAAAACATGAATTAGAATTTCACTTTGCGCTTCAATAAAACTTTCAGTAGTTTTATCCAGTATGGCTTGAAGTTTCATTTCAAAGCGGGTTTCTGTCCCATAAATATGTTCATCTAAAGGGTAACACAAATTTTTGGACTTACAAAGACTGATAAAATGGACACACTTAATATCTTGCCTACATTGACTCCTTTTGCAACTGTTTATAAGAGTGACTGGTAAATAAATAACATCACCAGATTTCCTTTTTTCTGTAGATTCTGAACGTTTTCTAATCAAAGTAGCTACGTTTTTATGACCCGACATTTTATTTGCTACTTCAATAGCTGTGATTAAATCACTGGCACATTGAGATCGCACTAAGTCTTCAACTCTACGTTTTAAAGCTTTGAAAGATGAGTTTTCAAAGCTCTTTTTGGCTTTACCTTAAGACCGACTTCTTCCATATGATGAAGAAGCACAGAGCTGATATTTACTTGCATTAAATTTTATATCTGCGCCCTCTTACTAACTTTTATTTTTATTTAAAAAACTATCGGCTGCAGTCCACTTTTTAGTGAATTTTAATTAAAATCTTATTTTTTTTACTGTAAATACCCCTGTAAATCTAAAACCACAACCGCGACATTAAATTTTTGCATAATGAAATCCATTAGATGAAAGTTTCGTTCTTCTTTAATATTTTAATATGTTTCCGTCATTCTTCAAATAATTCAAATTTTAAAAGGGAGCACCAACGATCTGATTTTTTTTATTTTAAATAGCTGTGACATGCGGTATTAAAATTATGCATCATTATATAGTTAAGGATTGTCGCTATAAAATATTGAAAAAATTTCTTGGATACATGTGGGTACAAAAAGTTGTATACGTTTAAAAATTCAAAACGAAAAAAAATATTACAATTTTTGCGTAGTTTTTCAAAACCTATTATAATATTGTCTTTCATTTCAATCAAATTTTAAATAAAATAAAAAAATAATTATCATTTTAAGTAAAATCTATCACAGCAATAGTAATATTCTTCATTTCAAGTCGTGTTAGATGTTATTGAATGCACTGCGAAATTGCAAGAAAATTGTTTACATAAAAGGAATTACCTTATCACTTCATTTCAACCGCTTATGAATCATCGCTATGGAATATTTGACATAATTATTACCTCGAATTGCGATAAATGGGGTCATTGTTATGGAATCATCAATTAGTCGATTTTTAGAATTGACTTTTGTCTCGCTGGCTTGTTCTGGGCGAATCACTGTGCGACGGTTTAACCGCCGACCGCCCAGGGCGCCAGATATAAAGAGGCGCTGCAGGCGCCCCATTTTATCCTCTCGCTCATCGAGCGAGTCCAACTTACCCGTAAATTTCCTAAATCTAGCGACAAACTCGATATAGTGGCCCATGATGAGCCTATAACTTCTCCAATGAAAGTCCAATGAGTACTCGAGATCTTGGTCTTTTCTCTTCAATATAAAAAGATTCCGGAAAAACCAGACCATCTCAAACTCTGTGGTAATTTCTAATTGAAATTAACAGTAGATTCTAAATACGGTATAGATGGTTGTATGTTGTGTGATGAACTCATAAGTCTGAAATCATTTTTGCCTGATTAGAATGTGGTTAATCCTGACATTGTTTTGAATTTTATCAAAGATCGTAACTTACAAGAACTGTATCCAAATGTATGGATAGTGTTGCGAATATTGATCAGCTTAGAGCTGGTATTCCAAACGAAATTATAGCGCGGTATAGCGCGTTTTTACGTACTAAATATGCATTATAGCGCGCTGTAAACGCGTTCGGAATACCAGCCCTGTAACGGTTGCTAGTGGGGAAAGGAGTTTTTCTAAGCTTAAACTGATAAAAACGTATCTACGATTGACAATATCTCAATCTAGATAGACAAACTTGGCATTCTTGTCAATCGAAAACGAAATTTCTGAACACGAAAAGAGTTCGTTGATAGAAAGACTAGAAAAGAACAATTTAATTAGTATTTTTTTTAATAAATGGTTATTTCATTAAAAACCTTGCCTTTTTTCGTATGGGTTTAAAAGGGTGGAAGATAGGGGGCGCTGTAGAAATCCCGCCCAGGGCGCTGGTAGTGCTAAAACCGGAAACCTTATATTATCTTCCATTATATTTGTGTTCATTTTAAGCCGATTTTTTTACGCAGATGTCTCTCGGAACGGAACCTGTATAATATATATTATATTCTTTTCACAGTACTTTTTTTTCAATTCGGGATGAAAAATAAGTATCTTATTTTACTTCTCACCTCTCCGTCTATCCCTTCCCAAAAATATGTCAATTGTTTGCTCCGTTGAGACGCGAAGGAAACACACTTTCGCATCTATAATATTAGTACGGATACCTAACTCAATATACTTAAAAAGGAGACATCTTCCCACGAATCTTAAATTGAATTAATTTGACGAAATAAACATAATAGGGAATCTAATTATATCTTGTCATTAGTAGCACAAGGCAACAAAGAATAATATTTTAACTAATCATTATGACATTGATATTTTTGGGTCCCGCCCTTGCCGACAGGGCGGCGTTCTAAACCTAATTTAAAATAAAAACTTAAACCTTTTTCCAAATCACCCATTTATGTTTTCTACGAATTGAGAATCGGAAAACAGTAAACAATTTTAATATCGTAAAACGCCCGAGAACTTTTACTTTTGAAGGGTTCAGAATATAAAGGGTGAGTGACAAAAGAACGTTTTCATCAAACATCAAACCTCTTAGATATTTAATTAAACTTACAAACATGAAGAAACCTAGTTAATGTAAATGGCCTTTACCGTTTTATAAAATGTAAAAAGGGTTGTTATTAATATTGATTTATCGCTTTATTTTCAGTATTTAACCGACTACCACCCTTTATTCCATATATGCATTTTTTCTTGTTTTGTTTCCTCGGAAAGTTGAGTCTTGATCATAGAATTAAGAATAGTCCAGAAACCGCACACGCTCATTAAAACAGAAGGCGATTAAACTACTCTTAAGGAGTAGTTTTACGTTTTGACCCATTAGTTTCATTGTAGACGTCGCTCAATACGCTCCAGATTTGAATTCAACAATGCCGAGTCGTGTAGTTTTAAAGTGTAGAAATACTACTGGGGTCACATTTCATGTGTAAGTAGCAAATGCATGTGTAAGTAGCATATGCATTACTTATAAAATTAATTTATTGTTACATCTGTCAGATTGTCAAAGTAAATGAAATTTAGCGGCCTTTGTGGTGTAGTGGTCAAGACGCTAGACTCACACACGGAAGGTTCCGGGTTCGATTCCCGGTGAGAACACAAAAATTAAATGTGATTTTTCTCAAGCCTGGGTGTTCTGTGATTTAATTCACCACTGTAAATGGGCCTCCTGGCATGTTGTGGTGCAAAACAAAAACCAAGGCATGAAATGCTTCACATATATTTAAAAAATAAAAAAAAAAGACATTTTGTTGGTGTTTAGCAACACCAACAACTCTGACAAGTAGTCATTTTTTTTACGCTACTTTGCTCATCTAAAGAGAGAACTAATGAGAATCGGACCTCTTGGATTAAACAACGCCGTGGTAAATATTTGACCGACATTATTATTAAAACATGAAATATTATTTACATGACATAAAAATATCCATTTTATGTAAAATAAAATTTGTTTTTATTTTTAAGTTCAAAGTTCATTAATTAAATTACTCTGATTAAATGGCCCTTTACTTATCTACTCTGTTTTGTCAATAAATGTTTCCGCGTACTCAATAAAATTTTAGAGAAATTAACAAATTCCTTATTTTTCAATTGCATTTGTGTTATGGTTATATTTTTTGCAATCTGGCAACATTACGCGGCGACTTCAAGCATGCGCGCGGCGAAAATAGAGCAAAGTGAGAGGATTTTTGGACACAGTCCAATGTATTCAGAAATGACAAAAAATAAAATATAAATAAATCATATTTTCGTAATATCAGCATGTTAATTTGGTTTTTCTTTAATTTTTCTTTTCTTTTTTTTTCATGGTCATGTCATACCATATATATGCTATAAACTTTTCAATAATTAAAAAGGGAATGGCCCACGCTCAGACGCTGTAGTCTTTGTGGGCATTTTTTCAAATTCATGTTATTTATTTATTTATTTTGTTCATTAACGCCCAAAAGGCATTTACAAAAAATGAAATACATGCTAACATACTAAATAATAAATAGAATATACAGAAAAAAAAATTGAAATTAGTTAAAAAGGATATGATAAAAAGTTTTACAAAGTAAAAAAAAAACAATAATAACAAAGGTATGCAAGAAAAACAGTAAGCATATAAACAAAAAATGCAAAGATATAAGCTTATGAAATAAATTCTGTAAGGCAAACAATAAATAAAGTGTTACGGTAAGCAAGAAAGACGTTTTTAAGTTAAATTAATAAACAAGCAAGCATATATTATCACGAAAAATAAGAAATAAAAATATGTATCTATGAAATGCGTATTTGCCAATACTACAGTGCAGTTTGATACAATAGTAAAAAATAAAAAACAAGTATAAGGTAATAAAAATAAACAAGTAAGTATTTTTTTTAATTTATGAAATTGAATTGTCAATAATAGTTTGACGAGCAGCTACAAATAAACTTGATATTGTGGACTTATAAGATGGTAAAGAATTGGACAGAATGTCTGCAGCCGTTCCATAAGTGTTACCTAACCTATGCAGTCTCGGTATCAATAAATTGTTTTGTTGAAACAATAAAGTACTCCTAGTGTTGTTGTTATAGCTTAATTATGAGATGTATTTTTCTAAGGTGTATTTTCGTAATTATATTTCTATGGAAATATGTATGGAAAACATGTATGGAAAAATAAACAAATAAAAAAATATATATAAATTCTACGCTCCTTCTGGACTATTCTTAATTTTATGGCCTTTATTAAAAATTTTGTCAAACAGAAATGTTTATCATGTGAACGACCGTCAGATGGCATTATTAGTTTAAAATACATAAAAATTGACATCCATCCTTTATATCCTGTACCCTTCATTTTCATAAGCCTCTTACGTTTCTCTAATACTGAATAAAATTAACATCATTAGGGACATTATAAATATGACCACATTTCTGATTATCGTAGGCAACTGAAATGGCTCAAAATTAGACAGCGGAGAGACTATCACTCCCTCTCACTTCTGTTCGATGTACTTCATAGTCCTAACGCTCCTATATACCTGCGTGAAAAATTTCAACGCTTATCAGTTAATGGTTTACCTCTTCGTTCTCATTCTCAAGGCACTCTCTTAATACCCATACACAATTCCTCTTTCTTCTCTAACTCATATAGTGTCCATGCGGCTCGAATGTGGAATCATCTCCTATCCACCATCAAAGATGTTACTACATTATCTCTGTTTAAATCACGTCTGAAGAAACATCTCCTTTCTCTTCCTTAATCTCTCCTCCTTTCTTTTTTCCTCTTTCCGCTTTTTTCCTTTTCCCCATTGAGTAATAGTTTTGATTTAAGGTATTTTATAAACAAATACGTTTATTTCTATTTTTATATATTTTTAACTTTTTAATCTTTTTTTTTTCTATTGAATATGTTCTGTAACTTGTATTATAAAAATAAAACTTTTATTTTATCGGTTAGTTGGAAGAAATTGCCATTTGGCAATAAGCCCGCCAATGTACAAATAACATTATGTACAAAAAGTTAAATAAATAAAATTTAAAAAAAGACATTATGTTACAGGCTATTTAATTTTAAATTTAGGTTTTATATTTAATCGGCCGCCTCGAGGTGAAATGGTCACCGCATTTGCCTACCATGTGAGAGGTATCGGATTCAATCCCCGACATGGTTGATACGAAATATTTTTTAAAAGGGTGTTTTTACACTGGAATATTTCATAATCCCCATACTGGTACCTGAAGCGTAGGACTAATCACCTTACTTTCATGTAACAAAAATGATCAAGATACGCTGCGATTGGGTGTACCAATGCAGTGCCCTTTGCATCATTAGTTGCGGAAAGGGAATGATGATAATAATATTTAATTTCCGTCTCATTGCGAATGAAGAATATCCTGTGCGCGAAATAGAACCAGAACCCTGGACGAGTGTTTTCGACTCGATGGCTACTCTCATGTGAACATTCTGAAAACGAAATCGAGTGGAGATAGTTCTCCCTCGTAGTGTTATGATCATGCTTGAGGATCCGGGTTCTATTCTTGGCAAGAGGGGTGTGAAATATTAGTTTCAAATGCGGTAACACTGCGTCTGAATATTACACGGCGTCTGAACCGTAAGCCTGATCGACGTGCAATAAAACTGATCCAGATGCCCAGAAATTGCAGCACAACTGACTACTGGGTGCCGATAGGATTTAGTAATCTAGATTACATATTATATCAATGAAATTTATCATCAAATTATTTATGTACGTTAGAAGATAAAATTCTGGAGTCCACTTTTTGCCGTTTTGAAGTTGAAAATGCATAAATTATCGCAATAAGCTATTTTATACGTCAATAAAACACCAAAGTCCACATTTGTTAAATTAATGTTTTTCCAAATAGAAAATAAAATCTTCATATTCCGGACGTCAGCCCGCTTTGTTTTAATGCAAAAAAAACATCACTAGACCCAGATAAGGTATTAGAATGTGATAAAATAAATATACAACAGCTTTGTTATACAATATTTTGAGTTTGTCCAAACTTTTGTAGACATGGACTGGATTCAACTTTTATTCCCGGAGAGCTGTTTATATCAACATATTACAAAAGAGATGTAGAACATTTTATAAAAGGTAACATATAAGTTCAGGCATCCACAGGGCTTATGACATGTCATTGGCTGGTTTAAGTGGCCACTTTGCCCACTGTGTAACATTCACCATTCTGCCCATATTTGAACATCTTTATTCCTTCAATTCTTTCATCTGTTGATGTTTGTGAAGTTAAAGAGCTGAAACCTTTATTTATGCGGGTGAGATTCATCTAATTGAATTATTTTACCTACATACATACTTTGCAACGCCTGAAAATCTGATCTTCATAGAATTCTTCGTAGAAAAGAAGAATGGGTTCGAACTGCCAGTAGGGTCGCAATGAGTCACATCTTGCTGAAGGATGTGATTCTATAAAATGCTGCGAACGCCCAGTTGCATCCACCGGCAACACTACTGACTAGTCCAACTCGTTAGCGTCTACGTCGTGAACCCCGGGCAATAGGATCGCACTCATAACGCTGTGATCACAGCAGATAACGAGAGGGTGAAAGGCGAGTTTTTGGCGCCTCAAAACCAAAACCAACCAGCTTGGGGAAGGTAACCCCGACAGAAAATCCACCAGAGAAGGCAACGGGAAACCACTCTGGTCATCTTTTCCCAGGAATCACTACGGCGAGTACATCAAAAAGCAGTAGTCCTGGCGGCAAAACGTAAAATTTGCAACACTTGAAGCATACGTAATCGGAGGCTCGACCGCTCCTACGTACATTTGCAGCATTACCTCCGGCGATGTACCCCATGTTGGTTTAGCGGCCCGAACAAGTTTGTTTGTTACAGCCGCAGCTTTTTTACAAACATTGTCAATATGTTTAAACCAATTCAGGTGGCGGTCTATGGTTAGGGTACTAGGCAACGCCTGAAAATCTTATTTTGTCAATTTCTATACTTCTCTTCGTAGATTCAAAGACCAAACGCTGCCTGACATGAAAGAGGATGAATTGAGGATCTTCACTGATGGCAGTCTCTTAAATGGCAAAGTAGGTGCAGCATTTGTACCCTGTTATGGCGAAAGAGAACTGCCTGCCAGGAAGTTTAAACCCAACCACTTTTGCTCAGTATTTTAGGCCGAAATATAGACTATTAGAGAATCTATATTTTACGTTTTAAAATACCGCCTAGTATGTTTTATAGTTCCTGGACTGGAACCTGCATTTTGCAATGATACATACTTAAAATTATCGCTGGTACGTCGCGATTGGAGTACTGGTGGATTTTTATAAGTTGGCGCGTGCGCTATACTTACACATACACATTGTGTAGTATCCGTGAATAAGCCCATGGTATGACATAGCACGGCATACGCATTATGAAAATAATATTTGTCCCTCTCGCGCTCAGACGCGCTTATGAGCGTGACATAGACAACTTTTGATTTATTAGTTGCTAATGATTTGGTAATACAATATACACAGGATGCTTCCGCGTTCGTCTGAATTTCGCTGCGATTCTTAATAGTAAAAATATAATTATATGTACGAGTGTTAAGTTGTGGATTAAAAACACTGGTTCATAAATATGTAGGTATTTTCATTTTATCAAATCATGAATAGGTCAATTATGTAGTTATGGCGCTTTCACAAAACTTACACAAAAACATTTTTGATGTATAGAATACTGATTTTAAAAAATCTCGATTTTATATATTGTTATATTAAATGTTTTAAAAAATATCTTTTAGATTAGAGCGAAAAAAACAATTACTCAAGAAAATGTCATATATTTAGTATTTATATTATGAGTATTTATTTTAAACAAGCATGTTTTTTATTTATTTTTTTGTGTTCATCATAATAATAATTAATACAGTGTAATAAAGACTATAAAAAAAATCTAATTAAAACTGCTCCTTGTTCTTGGAAGGACTATAATTAGTAAAATGCAACATTTTGAAAAATAATTTGAAAAGTATAAAATAACGAAACAAAGTATTTTAGTAAATTAATGTAACATTTTCTTAACAAATTGTATTTTTTTTTCATATACACAACCCTCTAATCCAACACTGAATAAAAAAAAAGATAGCACATTTGGATAAAATTTAATACAACGTTTTTTTTTAAATCAACATCCTGTAGATTTTAAATGCGTTAGTGTGAGTGCGCAGATAGGAAAATGATGGAGTAGAAATTTACAAAAATTATGTATAAATGTCAAAAAGTCGGAATAATCAGAGCGCGTACATAAGAAGACGTATGAATGTGGAGGAGGCGAGGTTTAAATGAATGACCGAGGAATAATTATGGTGTTGTATCCTCCCTGCTTACCCCTATTGTACAAGGGCGTTATGGTTTGTAGGTTCTATTTTTTTTTTTATCAAAATATGAATTTTTTTAATACGAATCGGTGATTATTATTTTTTTACTTGGATTATACATATTTTTTTAAAATATCTTGCCCAGCGGAAAACATGGGTCAATATTTATTGTTATTGTATTTTCAAAAGAAAGATTTTTGGAATTCTGGGTAATTCGTCGCTTGACTTCAACAATATTCCAAAAATATTATTGTAATTAGAAAAGGTTCAAGTAAAATATTATTTTAATGGATTTGTTTTTAACGGCGGTAATTAAAATGCGGTTCTTTCAGAAATGGCTAACGTGAACGAAAATGTTTTTATCATCAAAGTGCTTTATTGTTTGAGAAATCCTAGAACACAAAACAATGTATTGAAAGGTTACATTAATTCGTGTTTAAATATTTTTTAATATCGCCCCGTTATTTCCCTATACGAACGTTGGCTTTATGATGAATTGTAAAAATGCTCGCTTATTTTGAGGGGAAAAGGATTTTTTTCGTGAATATTTTGGACATGTATGTATAGCTCTTATCAAGTCTAAACCGCCGCAACTCACATTTTGTCATTTTTCAGTTATTTATTAGTTCGTAATAAGCATTTAATTAGCTATTAAAGCATCCAACTCTTTTTTCGCTACGACGCGACGACTGGAAGGATGTAAATTATATACGACAGGCGCCGTGGCGCAGTTGGTTAGACGCCCAACCGTGAAACTGGCGTCGCGGGTTCAATTCCCGCCAGTTGCAAGAAAAAATCAAAGAAAGATTTTTTTCTCAATTGGTCTGGGTGTTGTGGTGTATTTTTCATTACCTTCTTCCATATCCCCTTTATCCCACCCGCTGACAAGCCTCGGAATAGAGGCTTAGCGGCAGGGGCGCGCGGTGGGGTGTTTTATTAGGGAAGATATTAATATATAAGTAATTGGTACATAACAAAATACACTGCCCTTAAAAAAATAAAGACAAACTAAATACTTTATACATATGATTAGAAATAAAAACAATAATTTTACATATCTAGTAATAAATTGTAATAACAAATTAACCAACTTCACTAGATTTACTATAGTAAAAAACTGCGCAGTGTTTTGTGGAATTATATTTTATTTGACTAAAATGCAGTGAAACCAAAATAAATATTTTTTTTATTAAAAAACATGGCCTTTTAACGAAAAATAATTGGTCGTTATTTGAACCCGAAAAATCAATATATGTAGTAGATTATAAACTTTTTTCTTATAACAAATCAACATCATATTGATGTAATATTTGAATTCAGTTCTAGATTTAATTTTGTATTCCTACTCTACCACAAAATAATTATTAAACTATTATGTCCAGCGCCAAAATCGCATATCTGTGCTGTGCGGTGCGGCGCGGTATTGCGTTCGCATCACATGGAAAATAATGTATTGTTATGCTTCGATTGCTTCCGTTGCCTAGTGAGGATTTAAATCTGCGCCTGCGCCCATACTGCGCGTTCAGTACGGCGCTGGAACGGAATTTTGAATTTGCTCCCATCGCGATCGTTCTTTAAATCGATACCCAGTCAGACAGTAGCAAGTACTTGCCGATCAGTACGCGCTTAACAGCGCTGGTAAATGGGTGTGCCGGAGGCTATGTTGCTTTTTAACATATTTTTTTAAGGCTATAGAAAATTTCCTTCACAATTTATTGCGATTATTAATTAAATTATTATTACATAATGTCTTTATAGTTATCTGAATGTTAGGTATTATGACTGATAATTAATTTATTAAATATGCTATTTTATAAACATTATTTGCCAAAATGTAGGGAAACCAATGGTTCCATGCGTTCTATGAACGGACCGCGCATGCTTAGCTGGTTATTCCTTTTTTTTTTTTTAAACGCATTAATTTAAATGAAGAAGCGATAATACTATATTGTAAATTTTAGGCCAATATGAGTGGATTAATTGCATAAATAATTGCACAAGCGAACAAATATATGAAGGAAACTAAACTAAAGCTTGCATTGATTCTAAAGCACAAAACTACTATGAAAGCAGAAACAACAAAATTTATTTAACCAAGACTGTTTAAGGTGATTCTTAACGAAAATATGAAACTAATCATTCATAGATGGCGCTTTTATCATTTTTTATTGAAAATTGCCATTTTTACGTTTACTTTCAATGGGAATTTTACAAAACCTGATTTGCGGAAACTTTACACTATATTGATTGTAACAAATATCATAACAATATTTTTTCACAAAATGGTGTACAATGGAGTAATTTAGATTCTTTTCACAAAATGGTGTGAAAAGGACCTAAGTTATATTGTTATGGTATTTTTTACAATCAAAATTGTGTAAAGTTTCCGCAAACTATGTTTTGTTAAATTTCCATTGAAAATAAACGTAAAAGTGACATTTTTCAATTAAAAATGGTAAAAGCGCAATCTATGAATAATTATAAGTTTCATATTTTCGTTTAGAAACACCTTAACAAGCTTCCCGCGAGGCGCAAGGTAAAAAACACTTATCTTTTTTCGAGCAAAGAAGCGGAAGATTAAAGGAATGCCTCATCGAAAATCAAAACTTTATAGTGTAAAAATGTGTGAACTTTATTTTTCCTTTTTTATAAATTCGCAGTATTACTTATCACATTTTAAGTAGTTACAGTTCATTTTTGTGTTTACTTGTTTTTTATGATAATTTCCTGTTATTTTCATTTGTATTAGAAACGAAGAAAACTTGTATTCATTACAAGTTTGGCGCGATTTAGATATTGTTAATTTTTGTAAAAATTTGAATAAATAGAACCAAAAAAACATGCCGAAACTTTAAATGATGATGCCTTGAAATGTTTACAATACTCACTAAAAGGCGGTTTTTAAAATATATTTTTACGTTAATTATGTTGGATATTTTTATTCATCATCATCGGAATTCCCTTTCCGCACCTAATAATGTATAAGGCACTGCATTGGTCCACCAATCGTAGCATATCTTGGTAATTTTTGTTACATGAAGATGAACAGTCTTACGGTCCAGGTGCCAGTCCAGGGACTATGAAATATTGCAGTAAACCACATTTTAAAGAAATATTTCATATCAACCTTGTCGGGAATCGAACCCGAGATTTCTTGCTTGGTAGACAAATGCTCTGACCACTACACCACGAGGCCGACATTATTGTATAGGTAAAAATTAACACCATTTTATACTTTTTTTTTTTATATAACAATTTGATAAATAATCTATAGGTATTTAAAAAAAATCATATGTGTTCATAATTCATAATTCAAAATGCTTATACTCAAAATAATTATTTGCAATCAGTTTTCGAAAAAAAAATCTAAAACGCAGTGAGCCTTATAAAATACTGCATTTTAGGCTGAATTCATTTATAACTAAAAGTAGCTTTTTTGCAGTATTAAGTTTTAAAAATTAAAACTTTTTGAAATTTCGTCATAAGGCTTTTATGACGATTATTTGTGAGAAAATAGCTTGTCATACTTGCCTAAATGTAATTGACTATTGCCATTTGCCATACATTGACTAAAAAATGAATTTTTACAAGTTTTGGGCAACGATTAAAAATCTTTTTAATTTTTGTTTTAACAATTATAATAAACGCTTTTTTCTCACAATTAATCGTCATCATCAAAACCTAATGACGAAATTTTCAAAAATTATGTTTTCATCAATATCATTGCGATTTACTTGTTTGAAATATTTTTTGCGTTTTTTTCGGAAGTGTATTTTTCGAGTTACACCGGTTAAGCTAATGCACGTCAGCGTGTAGATCTGTGGATGAAAACCAACTTGACATGTAAGTTTAAACTGTGGGACATAATAAAAAATCGATTTATCGTATTTCGAAACAATTTAATGAAACGGCGCGCATAATTTCCTATTCATCAAGTTTAGTATCGTCAGCCAAATAGCCGTCTCTGCGTTGCCTAAAATACATAATAGATTGCAGGAGACCGTTGGTCTGGGCCAAGCGAACTTGGGAAGGACAAATCCGACATTGATATCATTGATTTATTCATTGACATTCGATAGAAGCAACAGTTACATCGGAGACACACTACGAAAAAAGGAACCTAAAAAAATATCGGTTGAAACAAAATAATTTATGTTCATAGGTTGTTTTCACACCGCATAATATTCATTATGCCTGATTCATTATGCCTGACCCAGCAGCTCAATTACAAATTACTATCGACGTGCTTAAAAACATGCTAAGCATTTGAGCGATCTAAATAAACCATAATAAACATGCTTTAGTTATCGCAGCCATAAGTCAATGCGTGTGTAATTTTTAAGCCAACGCTCGTGTCGGTTTGTTTTTTGTTTTCTTCGTAAATAAATACAGTTCATTGGCGAAATATCGGCGTTTACTTTAAAAAATAATGCAACATATTGCATTTGAAAAATAGTAAGGACTACCTTATACAAAAAAGTGAAAATCAAATTACAATTACGATGGTGACTGCTTTTCTTGATTTGGCTTGCCAACCGCCACGCCGCGCCGGCTAAATGCAATGAATAGCGTGATAATAATAAATAAATAAAAATAGCAGTTTTGGAATATTTACACCGGTAAAATTATAATTATACGGCGCGTAAATATTTTGACATTTAATATTAGATGTTAACGGATGTTGCATTGTGCACAACCAATCACGTCGCTTATTAGAACTTCGATAGTCATTTGTAATTGAGCTACAGGGTGGATTGACTTTAATCGTATTTTTTTATTATAAATTACAAATACCATGTGGCCGACTAAACTCCTTGATTTTCTTTGGCAAAATTTTCACCTGCATGTGAAACTAAAAAAATAAAACGAAAAAGAAATTAGTAAATAAGTATTTACCCACCATAATTTTACTGGGCCGCGGGCCGGGTGGATTGGCGTGATACATGAAAAATGGGCTCAACGCTCGCTCCGAAGAATTTAATATAACATACAGTCCTCCGACGTCTCCTAAATCCTGATTAGCTTATATGTCCTGCTTAATCGCATTTCAGTTTCAATATCGAGCTCATAATCTCTGATAATCGCAAAAAAATTCAATCTCATTTAAATTGTCGCCAAAGATTTTCCCTGTTTAAACCACATTTCAAAATGGCGCCGCGTCGCTCGCGTTACGTTATGACAGCTCTGCTCAAACTTTTATAGCGTTAAAACTGTTTATTATCCAAATAATTAGTTGAAAATCCAAGATTTTATGTTTAATTAGGTTGGTATCCTATGAACAAAATACAATCAAACTCGATTACAGCTTGGCTTTCGTAACCAGCCAAGTTGTATTTCGAGTTTTGACAGTAAGCTGACAACGGTAGCAATCAACTCATAATATTCATTCCTATAGTCCCTAAAATGTAACGTGATTAGAATGACAATTGTAAGAAAAAGTGACGACAGAACTTTATAGTAGCGTCAAAGGAATTATTCATATTGACACACGAAAAATCATTTGTATCTGGCGTGTTAATTTATTTTTTTATTACAATGCTTGAAACATAAATCAACATTATTATATGAAATCAGGTTTAAAACTAAAAAAAAAACTAAAATAAACCTAATTATTAACGACGTTCTTACACGGTTACATTATTTTGCAAAAACGTTAGAGATGGACAAATTGATCAATGTAAATTATATTCGTCTGATGTTGTTCATGAAAAAAGTATAAATGTCTCATTTTTGGTAAACAATTATGTTAACACCCTATAATAGGCTTGTTTTTTCGTTTTTTACATCAATTTTCGGAAACAGAGTTTCATGATTGCATGAAATAACTGTTAAATCGATTTGATCAGTGATCAGTAATTTCCCATTACTAATGAAATTAATTTGACAGCTGTCATTCTAATCAAGCTATATTTTAAGGACTATAGTCAAATTTGTTCCTTTCTTATGCAGACTGACATATTTATCTTAAAAGAAAAACGGTGATTATTATTAAATTTAATATTAAGATGTTGGAAAAGCTAAATAGAAAATACTAAAACGAAAAAAATAATAGACAAGTAGGTAGAACATACCGAGGTAAGATACGAATAGTACAGAAGTTAAGTATACCGTCTCGATATACACAGATGAAGATAGCGTCCATAATCGAGGCACTGGGCTTGGAGAGGGGAGATTTAGCAAAATGTAAACTCTCGCCTTCCACACAGTAGCCAGGCTCTTTGTAGACCTGGGCTCGGAGGGCGAGAACTATTCACGGGGACCCGTCACAATCGATCTTCACAGGTCGCAGTGACGTCAAGAGCTTCCTTACCACTGACCCCCACCACTAAGGCTAAGACTAAGCCCATCATCGGGGTTGATGGATACAGCGATGCGATTCTAAACGTCGGCAAAAAGAACGAACGACGCACGGCACAATGACCCAGAGCAATTCAATTCCCAGAAGAAAAACAATTTTTGTTTATTTAAATACTTCACTGTTTCAAGCACCCATTACCACAATTTTCAGTCTGTATACCCTGTAATGAATAAATAAATAAATTTTAATATTTCAATACAAGTCTGCGAACACAAGAGCTCGTCTTTTCTTCTGAAATTTAGTATTAGAAGGTTACCTTCATTTTTTTGTGTACAATTCGTAACCATAATTTTGAAATTAACAGTCCGATCATAGAATTATAATATATCATAAGACGCAAAGAACTAAATTTGGATATATCGCAATATGTCCAATGCAAGTATGTTAAAATCCCCTACAAAACATTCCGTCTGCGCGCATGCGTGAAGTGGCCGCGTTATGTTGCCAGACGCGAACAATATATCGTCATAACACAAATATAAGATCATTTTGTGTCATGTTTTACCACAAACAATATTTTACCGACTGGACTGTAAAAAAACAGGTAATTTTATCGGGCAAACGTAAATTAAAAAAAAAAAAAAAACGTGTATTAATGAAGTTAAATTGATACAGTTTAATGTATTTCTAAGGCTTCTTCATAGAAAGCCGGGTAAAAACATCGACTATCCTGACAATGCTAGCAAAATGTCCGCCTTGTTTTATATAACAATATGACAGACTGAAAAATAATCGAATTCTTAAATAATATTATTTCTGGATTCGCTACTTACACAGCGGTATTTTGACACTTAAAAACGACAACACAGCGTAATTGAATTTAAATCGGTTGTTGTGTACTAAGCGACGTCTACAGAGTAACTAATAGTTTTTTTTTTTTTATTATTTTTTTCTAATATTATTAATGTTAAGGTGTGACTGTGTAAGTACATAAAAAAGTGGGGTGGGCGGAGGGGTAGTTTGTGTCTTGGGCTTTAAATAATCATAAAAATAAATATTATGCATTGTAGATATTCTAATGTGTAAGTAAATATAAAAAAATAAAATTAATTTGTGTTAAAATTTTAAGTTCGGTTGATAACTTTTCAACTTTTTTTGTTCAACACAAAAGTGACGCGAGACCGGCGAGACACGACACACGACGCGAGGGACTTAACCCTTTCATTCTGGGTGTCGGCTTCGTAATGTAATGGCCAGCGCATGGGCCTACCATGCAAGAGGTCTCGGGTTGGATTCCCGACATGGTTGATATTAAATATTTATTTTAAGGGTGTTTTTACACTAGAATATTTTATAGTCACTACCCTAGTCTTACGCTGCAGGTACCATTCCAGGGACTATTAAATATTCTAGTATGAAAACAGCTTTTTAAATCAATATTTCATATCAACCATGTCGGGAATCGATTTCGAGACCTCTAGCATGGAAGACAAACGCACTGACCGTTACAACACGAGGCCGACATAATGTCACTTGAACATAAATTATACGGTAATAAATATAATAAACACATAATTAAATTTCTAAAATAATAAGAAAGAATATATATAATATGTTTACCAGTTATGTAAATATTTAAATTTTAAATTTTAGCATTACTGTTTTGTACTTCTTTTTTACTTTTTATATTATATTTGCAATACCGTGCACTTATTTTTTGTTCTTTAAATATTTTTCTAAAAACTATTTAAAAAAATAAAAAAACAAACTCTCGCTCCTTATGGTTAAAGTGGCAGTAATTATTATTATACAAATAGTTTAATAATATATTTTAGTGCAAAGGATCTTCACCAACAAACCACATAATCGTAGATTGAGAAACAATGAAGTACTGTTCATCGATCAGCATAGAACAAAGTATGGCCTTAATTCTCCAATGACCCGTCTTTGTCGTATTGTTAACTCAAGACAAGATCTGGACTTTTTTGGTCTAAGTTTACAACGATTTAAACGAGCGCTAAATAAATAGTCCAGATCTTGCGATGTCCCTTATGTTTGTCAATGCTTCTTTTCTTCTTTTTTAATGTTTTAAACTATTCTTTTATTGTAATATTTAAACCCTATAAATTGTATACATGGACAATGTCCATTAATAAATAAATAAAATAGCTTAGTGAGTCCTGTTAGTGAGAAAAGCTCAATGATAAAATTAAACTAAATTCAAAATTATATAAAGACCAAAATAAATTCGTAGATAATGGTAAATTTCTTAAAATATTAAAAATTTAAAATTAACAAATTACAACAGGGATGGAGAATACCTTAAATAAAGGAATATGGAAGTCAAGGCATTTACAGGGCTTATGACCTATCATTGGCTGGTTTAAGTGGCCACTTTACACATTGTGTAACATTCACCATTTTGCCTATGTTTGAACATCCGTATTTCTTCAATTCTTCCATCTGTCGGAATCCAGTCTTTTGTCTATGAAAATTTGGACAAACTCAAATATTGTAATGAAACCAACTGGTCCAAGAAGAAGCTTAAAAATTGAAAAATTGTTTTCAGGCGTTGCCAAGCATGTGAAATAATTCAGTCAGATGAATCTCTTCACAACAATAAAGGTTTCAGCTCTTTGACTTCACTAAAATTAACAGATGGAAGAATTGAAGAAATGTGGATGTTCAAACATAGGCAAAATGGTGAATGTTACACAGTGTGTAAAGTGGCCACTTAAACCAGCCAATGACAGGTCATAAGCCCTGTAAATGCCTTGACTTCCATATTCCCTTTTTTAAGGTATTCTCCATCCCTGTTGGAATTTGTTAATCTTAATGACCCCCGAGGGGGTGAAATCCAGTCTTTTGTCTATGAACATTTGGACAAACTCAAATATGGTAATAAAAATTTAAAAGTTCAAAAAAAATTTTTTTTCAAATAATTCCTTAAGTGCATACATAATATAAATTTTAAAAAATCCACGGGAAGTAATACAGGCCTGAGAGGGTAAATATTAATACCAATTCTATGTGTTCTATTGGCTATTGGGGTCATGTTAGGTCTATATTGCTGAATATTTTAGAATCGGAAACTACGCAGCAAATTTACGTTTTGGCGGTAAAATGACACAGGGTGAATCAGACGAATATGGCGTTTATATATTTATATTATTATTTAAAAAAAAATATTTCAACCTAATTGAAAATTGACTTTGAGATATTTTGTAGGATAGTTGATAAATCATATTTTGTAAGACGAGTCCAATATCTCTGGGTATGAACTGAACTGAAATTTTCGCACTGTCTATACTAGAGTTTCCCAGCCCTCTTTATGCCATGCCACACCGTAGTCTCTTTAAAAGTCAGATGCTTCAGCGGCATCTTTTTTAATTAAACAGCAGGTAAATTTTTAAATCATCTAGTTATATGTTTGTAAACATATGAACCCCTAATGAAATTAAATAAAACCTATTCTAATTCATATATTATAACTGAAATTATAACAAAACACAAATTGAAAATGTAATTGAGTCAAATTAAATAAATACGTGTATGGTGCCCTTTATAGACACGTCTTCCGCGCATTGACATGCCTATAACAATGTACCATCAAAATATCATAATACAATTATACAGCTTGGGTCCGAAACCAATACAACGTCTACAGTTACATCCTGCATAGTTTCCATGTTTTTAGATAATGATTGAAATTTCGACGGGTTTCATTCTATTATAAGTACAATTTGGCGTTTATTTCAATTTTGTACATCTCAGGCATTTTTTCGTATGACCAATGAGTATTCCCCTTTATATGTGGAATGCCGACGTGTCTCATCTCTGAAGCGTGGTGCCCCACCTCTGAGGGGTTATGCCCCACCGTGGGAAACACTGATACTATAATAATTTATACCTATTTTTAAATTGAAATACCATATACGGCCTAAGCCAATTACAATAGTTATATGAAGAAATATGTTTAGAAGAAACTGAACAAAAATAACATTAAACTATGTAGCAAAGATAAACAAGGGCAATAAAATAATGGTATTCAACATATTCATTTACACGATAAACACATAGGTCTTCGAGCTACTAACCCATGACAATCCATCTTCATCCCACACTGTTTTAGTGGCGAAGATCTACGAAAAGCCGGAAGATCTATCCCAAAGACTTCTAAGTTGTGTGACGCATTGACTAATCTACATACTGTGGACATTGGGGCATAAAAACCAAAGTTGCTCTTAGAAGATTTTATATATGGCAGATGTTGACTTCTGGTAACATGGTTGGGAACGTGAAAAGAAATTGATTGCAACAGAGATGGGACATCACTTATAGCATTAAGTATTTTGAAAACGCATTTAAGGTCCGTCTCACTTCTACGTTTCTCCAATGAAGACAGATTAAGAGATTGCTATATTTCAAAATAGGAATAATTCAATAATAACCCTTTTGCAGTCCGAGCAACCATGCCACTATTCTTAGAAAACGGCGTTGGATAGACTCGATATAGTCAATATGTTTTCATATTTCACCAACAAGCTACAAAAAGTGGCTTGGTGGGATTTTAGTTTTAGTAAAAAATATAACTAGTGAAATTGTTTTTAAATTGTAAAAATGTATAATTATGCTATTAAATAAAATATATATATATATAATTGTCAGATGTAGAAAGTGCTTACAATTATTTTACTGTGACTAGATCGAAATAAGCGGTTTTAATTGCACGATAGTGGAATTAATCTTTAAATGACTTGTATAAAGGGCGTCGGTAGAGTTAGATAATCCTTTAAAATCATGATGAAAATAATCTGATAATGGTAATAGATTTTCGTAACTTGATTATAAAAGCGAATAAACAGTTTTTGCTACTGTTTGTGTAATTGCAATTTGATTATGACGAAAAATGACAATATCTGACATAAGTCCTCCATATAATTTCCCAAACTCACAGTAAAAAGGGGTATGAAAGTAATGGGTTTTCCAATGAGGGCGCTTGAATTTCGACAGTATATAGCGGCCATGTTGGTAAAGCTACAGCTGTCAAATCAAAAAGTTATCATAATTAATATTAGGGAAATTATCGTGGAAGTTAATTTTGAGTATCGCATGTAAATCATTAAACTGTACTATCAAAATGAGTGCTTAATTCGAGGTACATTTGTTAGGAAAATCATCGTCAGAAACAAGGCCCATTTTTTTATGAATGGCTAAGTAAACTAGCAAAATTTTCACATTTGGAAGATAACTATCCACATAAGATCCATCAGTTGCGAACGCATCCAGAAAAGGCCACTGTTTGGAGTGAATTTTGGTCAGGGGGGTCATTGGCCCGTACTTCTTCCAAAATGAAACTGCACTACCATAACTGTCAACGGCGAGAGGCACAGGTCGATGATAACCATTTTTGTTACCTATATTAGGATATGAATCTCAATGGCATATGCTTCCAAAAAGATGGCGCTACGCGTCACACAACGCATGCAGCAATGGATCTTCCGCACAACAATTTCGACGACGTGGTTATCTCGCGTTTCGGCGACGTCAACTGGCCGCCGAGATCGTGTGATTTAACGCCATTCGACTATTTTGTGGGACTGCGTTAAATCACTGGTCTATGCAAATACGCCGCAGACGATTGATGCTTTTAAAGTCAACATAAACAATGCCATCAATGAAATCGAGCCCGATTTATACAGTCCAGTAATCCGACAGATACGCGCCGTCCTGTAAAACCACGGCGGCCATTTGGCCGACATCGTATTTCATTCATAATGTAATCAAATACTTTTAAAAAAACATATTTTTTTAAATTGTATGTTTTCTAAGAAAAGTGGCATGGTTGCTCGGAATGCAAATGGGTTATATTCCTATGTTGAAATATAGCAACTCATTGGTGAAACGTAGAACGGAGATGTATAAGACCTTTTGTGTAAGCATTTTCAAAATACTTGATGCTATAAGTTATGTCCTATCTCTGTCGCAATAAATTTCTATTTATTGTCCTAACCGTGTCAACAGAAGTCAAAATCTGCTATTTATCAAATCTTTTAAAGACAACTTTTGTTTTATGCGGCAATGTCCAGAATGTGTAGATTAGTCAATTCGTCACACAAAATTGAATTTTTTGGTAGAGATCTTCCGGCTTTTCGTCGATCTCTTCGCCACTAAAACGGTGTGGGATGAAGATGGATTGGCATGGTTGAGCTCGAAGTCTTATATGTTGATCGTGTTTATGAATATATTGTATACCATTATTTTATTGCCCTGTTTGTCTTTGCTAAATAGTTTCATGTTCATTAGGTTCAGTTTCTTTTACATATGTTTCTTCATGAACTGTTGCAAGTGGCTTAGGCCGTATATATAGTAAATAAACATCCCATACGCGACTAGTTTTATTTCAATTCAATGTTCGAGCTCCCTTAATGTAAAACCCTATAGTACAGTTAAATTAAATTAAAATCGCGGTTTATGAAATTGAAAATATTAAAAAGAAACTCTCTCGCTATTTAACACGAGTGAAACCGATAGGAAGACCACGGTCTTTAAAATGGTTTTAGGTTTTAGGGTATGTGGGGTGTTTTCTCTGTACAAAACCGTAAAAACATCATTGTTATGTGACCAATGAAAACGGACTTAAAAACATACATTATTTTACAATAATGTTTGTAGTTGAAAGTGATTTAAATATATAGTAAATAAGGTCATCGTAGTAGTTAAACATTCATGAATTTGAATGACTCGATTTTGCCGCCATTTTCAACGTGAAATCGTTTGAATTATAAAGGATGAATAACCTCATTAAAATATTATACTATGCGTGTTAAATACTAGAATCTCTTCATAAATATTTATTATCAACAGAGTTGTATCGAGAAATGGGCTTATAGTATTAAATTTATATTATCTGGGGCTAACTTCATCATCAGCACACCCTATGCACAGAGTGGTCTATGGGATACTGCATTGGTACAGAAAATATAGAGATGCCACGAATATTCAGCTGCTATTCGGTATTTAGTCTATTCGGTTACTTTTTTAAAAATATTTGGTATTCCGAATACCAAAAACCAAATCACCAAAAAACACTTACATACATACTACTCAAAAATGTATCCATTTTAATCACAAATTATTATTTTAATACTTGAAGTCTATCAGTGGTAAGTTGTGATGATTGAAAACAGTTTTTTTTAGGATTTGTTGGTAGCAAATGAATTCGCTTTTCCTCATACATGCGTAACACCTCGCGAGATCTTGTTGTTACACAGCAAACACACGGCCAGTTTACTGTGTCTCAAGTTTGCAACATTTGCAGGTAGCAAAAAACTAAAAAAAAATATTGAAGGATATTAATATGTCCACACATGTGGTATACTTCTGTAACCTGAAAAATGCACTAAAATTTGTGTTAAAATTTGAAAGCGTGAGGGTCAATTATAGTAGTAAATTACAACACAGTACACCCAAGCTTGAGAAAAATCACATTTAAATTATGTGTTCTCACCGGAAATCGAACCCAGAACCTTGCGTGTGTGAGTCAAGTCTTAACGACTACCCCACGGAGGCCGCCAATATATATAAAAAATATTAAATATACATATAATTATTTTTTCAATTGTTTTGTAATTTCTTTATATTATTTTTCATTTTATACTATTTTGCTTTTAGACTCTTTTTTGACAAGATCAACCTAAATTGTTTTTTTTTTCTGTGTGTATGTTATATTGTAGAATAAAGCTTATCAATAAAAAAATATAAATACAAAATTCTTCATAGATTACATTACGTAATAGTTTAAATAACACGTAAAGTAATGCGGACTACAATTATTGTTAATTAAACAATAATGAACATAATAACGAACGTATAACTAGACCATGCAACATCGATGAATATTATAACTAGACAGTCCACCAACGACGAACATATAACTAGACAGTCCACCAACGACGAAAATATAACTAGACAGTCCACCAACGACGAACATATAATTGGACAGTCCATCAACGACGAACATATAACTGGACAGTCCACCAACGACAAACATATAACTAGACAGTCCACCAACGACGAACATATAACTAGACAGTCCATCAACGACGAACATATAACTAGACAGTCCACCAACGACGAACATAAAATACAAATTCTTCAAAATAAGGTGATGAGGATTATACTCTAAAGAAATATCTATTCTAATGTAAAAAGTATGCACAAAGAAATAGGCATGTTCACAGTAAAGCAGCAAATTAAATAAAGTGTAGCAATTTTTATACATAAAATTATTAATGGGATGAATAAAATAAAAACAATAATAAAAATTAACTAACAATGTCATACATATGAAACAAGGGATAAAAAAAATATTAGATTACCAATGAGGAGAAAAACAGAATCTCAAAACTCATTGTACAAGGGATTGAAGCTGTACAATGAGTTACCTGAAGAAATAAAGGAGATAGAAAAGATCGAAGTATTAAAATTAATTTGAAAAAATATGTTATTGAGAAATTTTTATAAAAAAATTGCAATTTTATTAAAAGTTTATGTTAGTTCTTAAGATGTTATGAACTAACGTAATAAAGCATAAATAAATATAACTAGACAGTCCACCAACGACGAACATATAACTAGACAGTCCATCAACGACGAACATATAACTAGACAGTCCATCAACGACGAACATATAACTAGACAGTCCATCAACGACGAACATATAACTGAACAGGCTATCAGCGCCCGTTCAGTAAGATTAATTAAAATGTTTTAGCACAAAGTTAATGCTTTAAATATCAATAATAGGATAGCTGTAGGTTTGTTATTACCACTCCTTATATCTGTTGTTAGTGCAATATTATTTTTTCAATTAGTATTTTGTATAATCCCGACGAAAGAGTATTAACTAGGATAATCTTTTGACGACTCAGTAGCTGTGAAGAACCACCCAACTCCATGAAAATAATTGTATTAAAATGTGTTTGCGTGTTATAATCGATTATATTTTAAGCAATGAATAACTCTTCTGAAATGGTGATTCACCTTCAATTTAATTTATTAATTTTTAAATAAAATGATGCGAAATGGCATAACATAATCCATAAAAATAATATAAATGCGAAAGTGTATTGGTATGTTTGTTTGTATTTCCCTAACGTCGCAACGATCAACCGATCAATGTGATTGCATAGGGATAAGAGAGAGCTAAGAAGTGTCATAGGCTCCTTTTTATCTATATTTTTTTAAGGAAGACATTTTTCAGAAGGCACTATGGAAGTCTAGGCATTTACGGGGCTTATTTTTATTTATTTATACTTTTACATTGTTTGTATTCTTTTTTTTATACATAATAATGTTCCCTCACTGGTGTCACGTGCCGAGGGAAACATTTTTCTAAATGTGAAACATGCCTTAAGCTAGTTGAAAAACAAAGTTAACATTATAATAATTTTTAAAAAAACGTAATTAATCTAACTAACCTAATTATCATTAACACTATGAGCACAGGTCAAATACACATAAAAATTACCCCGTGCCCGGCCCATTTTTGTTAAAATTTATGTTTTGTGAAGGGTTTCTTAAAAGTGTCATTATTATGAAAATACTGAGTTAAATCAATTGAAACTTCTCATATTTATTTAAAACTATTTAATAAGTCATTTTTATATGATAGTTTTGCCAACATTGGCCTTTATGGAGAGGCACATTGCAATGTTTGCACATATACCGGGTCTCACTCCTTCATTTGTGCTTTGCACATACCTTGCAGGCTCGACAGGGTTTGTCTTTTTTTCTGTGGCAGGTATAGCTATTAAAACATGCTTGGACATATTTCCTGACAACCTGTTCAATGGATTCTGCAAGTTTTGCACTCGGAGTGGATCCGGTGACTGCAAAATGTGGTCTCCAGAAGGCGAAAAATGATAACTTAAAACTAAAGAACCTACATAATCTCACAAATAAACTCTAAAATTTTTCTTATTACTAACATTATTTTTCTTATATAATATAAAAAAATTAAATAGAGCACACATAACAAGGTGAAAAAATACTTTTTTCGACCACTTAATGGTCTTCCTGTGGATATTGTAATAGGACAAGAATTGGTCTGAAATGTCCACACCGCTCATATACATATTATATTCCAACACACTTTTAGGTGTGTAAAATATCCCTCGTAAACAATTTTCAAAATCAAACGTCAACTGCAAGCGAAACTGGGCAAAATCGTAATGGTCAATGGCGGCCACAAGTAGCCGTGAAAAAAACATGTGATTTCAATCGATAAAAGAGATCCTTTCATTTACCGATATTGCAAATCAGATGACAGCTTTGGAATGGTTTGAGTTTTTACTATTCATAAAACTACGAAAAAGTACTAGTAAAAGTCACTAGATGTGAATAAAATGCGCATTTTTAGATAGCTGGTACACCACGTGAAAACACGGGACCGGGACCCAACGCTCGGATACACAATCACGTGTTTACACGGCTCCGGGATACAATGTGTTAACATAATAAACATTATGAACTAAAATAATCATAAAAACCATAAAAATCCAATTTCAGAAACAGTACACACATTTTACCAATTTGGATTGATCCACTCATCGATCTGTGCGCAACCCACTTCCACTATCCATTTCTTAATAGCAATTTTATATTGTGAGTGCTTATTTGTCCTTATGGATAATGGAAGTAGATTGTACACTTTAACCGAGTAGTAGGCCAATCCTCTTTGACATTTTTTTTACATTTTTACATTTTTTTTTTTTTGCACCACAACAGGCCAGGAGGCCTAATTACAGTGGTGAATTACATCACAGAGCACCCAGGCTTGAGAAAAATCACATTTTTATTTTTGTGTTCTCACCGGAAATCGAACCCGGAACCTTCCGTGTGTGAGTCAAGCGTCTTGACCACTACACTACGGAGGCCGCCAGGTAGAGACCGTAGGTTGTGTTATTTTATTTTTTTTGCAGCATCAGGGTGGAGTATCTAGTAACTCTTGTATTTGTGGAAGGAGTTATGGAAGGTAGAGAATAATGTTTGTGTGCGTATAAAAACAGAGCGTTTACATAAAGTTTTTTTATAGATTTTACATTAAGATTTTCGGATATACCGAGGGAGCTAGTTATGATTAGGACGCTTAAGATAATTTTTATTAAAGCTTTTTGTGCAATTATTATTTGTTTGATCAGTGTGTCATTTGCACATCCCCATTTAATTATTCCATAACCCGAAACTGATTGACTTATTGCATAATATACTTTTACAAGTTCTTTTAGCCTAATTATATTTCTTTTAGTTTTCAAAAAGAAAATTTGTTAAAGCAAAAATAAAATATGCATGTCCCACACTTTATCTCTCTGCAACAACAAACCATAACGCCGCTACCCCGTAAGGGTAGGTAGAGAGGATAGAACGCCACATCACTCTATCTTTGCATACAGATCTCGATTCCTCTACATTCATACACACGCGCCATGCCATGATTTGGTCATGCCATGTATTTCTCGGTCTTCCTCTATTTCTACATCCATCAACATTCGCATTGTAAGTATTCTTAGCCGTTCTTCCGCTGTCCATTCGCTCTACATGTCCAAACCAGCGCAGAGCTCCTTTCTTGATTTTGCCGATAATGCTCATCTCACAGCCTTACATCTCAACATTTGTGCATCTATCGTACATAGTTTTACCACACATTCCCCTGA